>NW_028245648.1:0-80251 GCF_964263255.1 Lissotriton vulgaris
CATCTTGGGCCTTTAACATTGTGGGCAGTGCTGCTGGTTACAGCACCGTCCGCAATGTTAAAGGTGCTTGCACCGCATTTCCCTACACCACGTGGCAGGCACCAGGCGGCGCATGTCACCTGGTGCATGGAAATGCATGGTGGTACCAGGGGTATCCCCCAGTGCAGTGACAGCCCCCCACAAGGGAGCCCGAAACGGGCCCCCAAGCCCAATCCCGAAAGGCCTCTTCAAACCCCTGTCCTAATATGGTGGGCAGTGCTTGCTAGGCACCGCCACTATATTAGTGGCCCGGCTCCATCTGCCAGGCAATTGACGTGGTTGCCTTTCGCGGTGAAGTGGCAGACAGACTTTTTCGTCCACCGCGGTACCCACCACCATCCTAATTTGGCAGTGGGTAAATCACTACGAGATGGGGGAAGAACCACCACCTCCCGCCCAGTGGTCCTCCCGCCATTGTAATGAGCCCTATAGTTCTTTGCATGAATATTATTTAGCGGCTGAGGAGCATCGCCCTCACCAGCAGCTTCAAAAATTGGAAAATAAAATCATAATAAACCAAGTTTAGAATCGTTTAATTTTTCTCTCCTGGGCGAGTCTTGATGGTGGCGGCTTTGCGGGGACAGTCACAGAGTGGGTGAGGGGGGCACTGTTGTCAGTGCAGATGTGGGTTTGGCTGATCATCTCAGAACAGCCAAAGCAACATGCACACTGAAGCTGTCTCCAACCCGAGCTACGTTGCTGGGTTGGAGACAGCAGGCACAAGCTCCCTCTCTGGGAGCGCAAATGGCAGGCGCTGAGACCAATCCTGACACTGCTCTTATGCAGCATGAGAGCAGCATCAGAATTAGCCATAGGGCTTTTGGAAGCCTGTGCTGATGAGGGGCAGAAGAGCAGCGATGCGGCAGGTAAGTTATTTTTATTTATTTTTTGTTGTTTTATTGTCATCGTTCGTACCTACCCCCACCCTGCGGCTCAGCCTGGACACCAGCTTCTAGGGATATTATTAGAAGGCTTACTGAGTTCTCTCTGAAGTACTCCTAATCCTAAAGCGCAGTCTACAGTTGTTGATGGGTGTCTCCACCCATAAAAGACTATTTAGTCACACAATGGGGAAATTGGTTAAACATTCAAAGATCGGGTGACTATGACCTCTGCTTAGAGGGCAGGGTTTGTAGTTGGCTTCTGGACCCTGGACTGAGTAAAAATTGTTATCTAGCCAATGATCAGGGGCTGTGTGGTGCTTGGAATGCAAGGCACTGCATCGTCCTGCACCATTCAGCAACAGATCCAGTGGGGCCGCTGATCAGGGGCTGTGCATGCTGCAATGCGATGCCCTACATCATCCTGCGCCATTCTGTGATGACTAGGTGAAGTCTCCAATGAGGCGCTAGAAGCTGCTAAGATGTGACACCCTGTATTGTTGTGTGCTGCGTCCAATCCAGTGAAGCCTACAGTTGAGGAGGGAGGAGTACACTTTGACTCAAGCCAAGGGTCTCGGACCTTGAGGACTGCACTTGGGGGTCAGAATTCACTCCCACAGAGGCCAGTAGAGGGGACCAGGTCAGATACGGTGAGATCTAGTCAGTTATCAGCTGGAAAGCAGGAGAGGCCTATTGAAGTTGTTGTGTCTGTGTAGTTCAAACATGAGATCAGCCAACAAACCTTTGGAGTCACTTCTGGAGTACTGGGTTGAAGGCAAGCAGGCCCAGTCTTACTTTTTCAGACAGCAGGGCAGTCCTTCTTCTGAATTTCCTAAGGTCCAGGAGTGTTCTGATTTCAGGTTCTGAGGTTGTCACTTTTATACCAAGTGCGAGCCTGTGGTTGGAAGTCACCCAGGGCTTAATTTGTGCCGGTGCTTTCCGGTGCTTAGCACCGGCACTTATTTACCAGGGCCGGGTCTATAGACTTTGTCACCCCTTTGCACTGGGCCACGTAATTATTACTTGCCTGTGGTCAGGGCCGGCTTTTGGGCGGTGCGACCGCACCAGGTACCAAGGTCAGAGCGGCGCTTCAAAAGCCTCCACTGTTAAACGGTTGTCCCTCTTTCTTTTCTACGATGACATCTTCGTAGAAATGGAAGAGAGGAATACCGTGTTAACAAATCAGGAGGCACGCTTTTGCCCGCCCATGCGTTGCTCTGTAAAGTGTTTTTATTAGCTGGGCCTGCCGCCTGCCTGTAACTTAAAGTACATCGCGGGACGCGGGCGGGTCCTGGAAAAATCAACAGATAAGGCTAACATTACTGGCGCGCGCTCTCCAGTCCACAGGATTTTTGGGACAGAGAGCCTCTCTGCAGCATAAAGGTGAGTTAAGTCAACTTTTATTCGAAATGAGGCCTCTCGAGCTGCACGATTATGATGTGATATGTGAACTTGGGCCGTGTTACTCCCCACCATCTTGATGAGACTGCGCAGCATCTGCCTGTTTCTTGGCTGTTGAGGCTCGCCTCTCCTTTCACTCTCCCGTGCTTGGGTGCCTTTTTTAAGACAGCGTTACCGGAGCCGACTGTGAGTGAAAGCAGGCCAGCCTGGAAAAAAGGTCTTTCTTTTCCTCTCTCCCGATCCTTCCCCTTTCTTTAAATCAGCTGTGTTCAGGGCTTTAAGAAGGATGAAAAAAACGGAGGAGGAGGGTGCAGGGGCGAGGGAGAATGTAATTAGGACGTGGCTTTAAAACTAAGCTAAAACAAGCAGGTACTCTGGTACAGAGTACTTCTATTTTTCCATTTCAAGCACTGCCTACACTCGTAACTGGAACGGGTTTGGCACCAGGAACATTGTCTTGTCTAACACACATACAACCCCCTGTGGAGCAAGCACACATCCAGGCAATCACCCTTTTGAATAGCCTGGTCTGACACTCAGACTGACTGGCACCCCTAACCCAGACTGGTATCAAGGCCTCAGAGACATCTGGGCATTGGTTCTCTGTGTAAAGCCTGGCACGACAGTTTGTACGTGAGCTGGCACAGACATCCTTTAAGTGGCTAGCACACTCGCACACAATGCACTGGTTGGCACACACGGTGAGGGCAAACCATGGCATCTAGTCTTCTTCCATGGACTTGGACATGCACCCTCGACACGGTCTAGCACACACTTTTAAGCACAGACTGACACAAACCAGCAATTCATTGTCCATCAAACTGCATACTCATGTTGCCCACACTCTGCCGCCTGGAAACGAGATCTCTTTGCACACCCTAAGTACCTACACCACTTACAATGCAGAGTAGCAAATCCTTTCCAATCCTTGCATTGTTTAGTACAGACATTTGTGACTGCCTGAAACCTAGGAGTTGTGCATGGCCTTGCACCCACTGCCAATTCACAACATGGCACCGACGGTATACAACACAAGGCTCCCATGGACCCTAATGCTAGCAAAGAAAATGAGCCCTAAACAGTCCAGCTGGGCAGTCAAAAGAGCAATAATTGGAGTTCTGAGGGGCCCTCACAGTCACTGCATTTGCCACACAATTGACATCCCCCCCCCCTGGACTACCAAAAGAGTATGTCCCAAAAGATGACCAAGCCTTAAAACAGTAGGGTGCTGAAAGTCACAGGTAAAGAAGGCATGCTGTTTTATTGATAGAAAAGGTTTAGGTCAAAGAGTTTTAGATCACACCAAAGCTGAAAGATACCATCAAAATATCTACCAATTATTAAAGCAATGTGCATGAGAGGGTTTAAGGGGCAGTGGAGAAGGAAAGGAATGCGGACTGGTAGGGGTACTAAGTGAGATAAATTACAAATAATTGAAAAATACAAAATATGTTTGAAGAGTTTCAAAACTGAGCGAGGGAGATAGTGTGTGTGTGATTTTGTCTGTGTGTGTGCAAGAATACTTGGTAAAATATTTGATCTCAGGGTCATAAATTTAACTCTCGGTGTGGCCACTCAGCCTTTCATCCTTCCGAGGTGGATAAAATCAGTGCTTTTGAGTTGGTAACAGCCTTTTGAATTCGGTTGCAAGGCCTCCTCTGGCAAATATGTGATTTACAAACATACATGGTGTACTAAGGACACAGAAATGTATTTTAACCTTTTTTTTCTATCATTATTTCCTCTGTCGCTCCTTGCCCCAGTACCTTTCATGCATGTATCCATTCCCCTGACCTCCTTTCTTTCCTTCTTCTCATCTTTTTCTTTTTTTTTTCTCTTCCTCAGCACCTCAAGCCATGCCTCCTTTCTTTGTTCCATTCTTGCTTTCTTACATCCTCATGCATTCACCATCCTTCCTCCTTTGGTGCATATCTTCTTTCTTCCTCCTTTTGTTCCTTACTTTCTTTTTTCTTGATCTTTCCTTCATCCGTTCTTTAATTCCTTCCTCTCTTATCCTTCTTCCTTTCTTCCTCCAATCCTTTCTTCTTTCTATTATTACATCACACATAGTTTACTTCCTTTCTTCCTCTATCCCTTAATTTCTTCCTTATACATTATTTTCATATTTCCTCCATCTTCCATCCATTCTTTTTATTTACACACTCCTTTACTTCCATTCCTGCCTGCATTTGTTGGTGCCTTTTTTAATGTATTTCTTCCGTCATCTTCTCCTTTCTTTTACACAGCACTGTACAAGCGCATTCTCTTCAGTTTTCCAAGTTGCCTCAAGTCCTCAAATTGCTTTTCCTAAAGCACCATTTTGAAATGTACACACATTTGCTAATTTGAGTTCACTTTGAAGTTGTTTTCATAGGCTTTCCATAGGTTATGTTATATTGATTTGCATAGCGCAGTAATCCCCTGAGAGAGTATCCAGGCACTTGGGCAGGTGTGTAGGTGTGAGGTCCCTGTGGTGCATATATGAAGAGCCAAGTATTCAGCATCTTTCGAAACTCAATAAGTGAGGAGCAGGCTCTGAAGTATTGAGGCTTGTGGATGAGGGTGGAGCCAATAAAAGAAATGGGTGGAGCCAGCAGAGGAAGTGGGTGGGGACGGGGGAAGTGGGGGTGGCCTCCTAAAGATAAATCTGAGCACCTGCACTTAATATTTTACAAATTAAGCACTGAAGTCACCCCTTTGTCTGACCCTAAAACTGGTTCAAGTCAGTTGTTCCCCTTTCCCTGAGTTTGGCTCTAGTCTGTCTCAAACAAATGTTATTGGCGTGCAACAACCAGGGAAACAAGTGTAATACATACAAGTGAGCACAACCATCCACCAAATATCTCAGAAATAGAGGTGAGGTTAGATCTACTCTAGAAAACATTAAAGAATTAAGTAGACCTCAGCACTACCAACAAGTGTAATACTTAAAGAACTACTACCTAAAGTACGTAGAGAAGCAAGAGGGCAATTACCAACAATATATTCTATTAAAAGAACTATAGCTAGAACAAAAAAATCTACAAGACCAACAATACCTACACCTAAAAAGAGGTTATAATTCCCCCTGAACTTACCATAACTCATAATGATGAACCTTTCATCTTCTATGACAACAACAATAACGATAAAAGGATAATTATGTTTACTACAGCAAACAATATAAAAAAATTAAAAGAAAGCCAAACATGGATGATGGATGGCACCCTAAGCCATTCAAGCAACTATATACTATACACAGGCAATACCATAACATTTGCATTCCATTTATATTTTGTTTGTTACCAAACAAACAAACTTCAACATACACAGAAATGTTAAATAAGTATGCAAGAGGAATCCCTGCCTGAGACAGACACTACAACATCATCTGATGCCAGCGGGGATGCATCCATGTTGGAAGGCAGAGGGAATGGGGACTCTGCATCATCTACTACCACTCAGCGGCCAGTGCCCACCCTCCCATCCACTTCCTCAGGTGCTGCCCGTGTCTGTGTCAGTAAGAGGGGACGAGTTAGATTCACACCTGGCACCACTGAGCCTGCACCTGTCCCCCCTGCTGCCCTCAGTGCTAAGTCTGTAGAGCTCCTGCTCCAGCTTTGTGTGGGCCAGACAGCCCTGCTCAATGCCTTCAGTGACCATGACAAAAAATTAGGCCAGGTGGTTGCCTACATGGAGGGCATACACTCCGACGTGGGTAGGCTACACCGTACAGTCCAGGCTTTGTCGTCCACAGTGACGTCTGCCCTTCAACAGGCACATACTCCCATTCCTGCTCCAGTGCCTCTGTCCTCCCCCCAGTTAGTGGCCACATCAGATGTTAGTGACCACGGTTCCCAGTCACGATACAGCACAAGAAGCACCCAGCAGAAGCAGCGCAAGCAGTTCCGCCCACAGACACCATCCCCACAGAAGAGCAGAGCCAGTCCAGAATGCAAAGACAAGAGCCCGTCAGGGAAGAGCAAGGCAGAAAAAGCAATGAAGCAGACATCAGGCTCCCATGCCTCAGAGGCATCACCAGCGAAGGACTCTCCAGGCCCTAAAACTTCACACAGAGCTAGGCGTGCAGTGTCTATGTCCACTGAGGGGGTGTTGTCTAGCAAATTTACACCTAGGAAGGGCTCAGGGCAACATTCCACCGCCACATCAACTCCAATTCCAAGCCCAGTGAAGCAGACAAAGGAGGGTACTGTAGGGGCTACCTCTGACAAACAGGCAAAGGAGGACACTGTAGGGGGGACACCTGGCAAACAGGGTAAGGTGGTCCAAAGGCATAGCCAGACAAAGTGTCCCGCAGGATCCAGCACTTCACCAGAGGGAGTACCAGTGTCTGCACCTGAAGCGGCTCTGTAAAGGGTGTGTGCCTGTTGTGTCCCAACCTGTTGCCATTAACCCCAGTACAGGCAAGCCATTTCATATTCCCAAGAAGTGGAAAGGCACCCCCTGCAACCTCTCCCAACCACACTGTGTAACAGGTCTGCATGACTCCGCCTCCATGTGCCACTACACCACCTGGTCCAAACAGCCCTCCAGCTTGGCAAGCCACTAATATCCCTACATTACCTGGGCCTCTGTCTTCCCAGTAAAAGGTCCTGCTGTCCCCGACACATAGCCAGCTCCAAGTCCGCCTAACAGCCAAGTGTGAGTGGTAGTCCCCCTCATACACCTGTCTCTCATACAGGTGTGCTAGCCCTGTCCATTGTTTACCACCTGGGTGTGTTGCTGGCCAAGGTAGGATACAGTCAAACACGCTCACTGTGCAGCTTCTCATGTCCTGACTCTGCACTTCTCCCTGGCCACTGGCCTTGTCATTCACTGCTGTTCTGCCCTTGCCTGTGCAGCTTCTCATGTCCTTACTCTGCACTTCTCCCTGCACACTGGCCCTGTTGCTCTGCTCTGTTGTTCTCTCACCTGTGCAACCTCTCATGTACCTGCTGTGCCACCTGCCCTGGACACTGGCCCTGTTGCTCTGCTGTGGTGGACTCTGACCTGTGCCATGGACACTGGCCCTGTTGCTCTTTTGTGTTGTAATCTTCCCTGTGCCATGGACACTGGCCCTGTTGCTCTGCTATGTTGGACTCTCCCCTGTGCAGCCTCTCATGTACTTGCTGTGCCACCTGCCCTGGACATTGGCCCTGTTGCTCTGCTGTGTTGTACTCTCCCCTGTGCCATGGGCACTGGCCCTGTTGCTCTGCTGTGTTGTACTCTCCCCTGTGCCATGGACACTGGCCCTGTTGCTCTGCTGTGTTGTACTCTCACCGGTACAGCCTCTCATGTACCTGCAGTGCCACCTGCCCTGGGCACTGGCCCTGTTGCTCTGCTGTGTTGTACTCTCACCTGTGTAGCCTCTCATGTACCTGCTGTGCCACCTGCCCTTGACACTGGCTCTGTTGCTCTGCTGTGTTGAACTATCACCTGTGCCCTGTTGCTCTGCTATGTTGTACTCTCCCCTGTGCCATGGGCACTGGCCCTGTTGCTCTGCTGTGTTGTAGTCTCCCCTGTGCAGCCTCTCATGTACTTGCTGTGCTACCTGCCCTGGACACTGGCCTTCCTGTTTGGAGTTTGCCTGTGCAGATTATCTTGCATATGATCAGCATTTTGTGCCTTGCTCTTGTCTACGGTTGTTCTACTGTCACATCTGTGCAATATGGGAATAAAGACAGTTACTCCTGTTGTCTGTTTTGTCAGTGTCCTTGCTGATTGAAGTTATTTTGGTGTGTGCATTTGGTTGCCTGTGCCCCATGCTCTGTGTGACACTTCAACATTACCAAGATCTTTGCCCACATCACATTTTTATACAGGGGTTCTTCAGGCCATTCAGACACTGATACTAGTGTTATCAGTGATGGCTCTTTTACCAGTCATGCAGTTCACTTTTTAGTGGTTTGCTATTGTAGGGAACATTGTTCACATGTCAGGTTGGGGTACACTGCCAGCACAGGGTGTGATGCTGTGCCCAGGTTTGCATGCAGCCTGGGCACTGTCCTGATGTATGTGGTCATCCTGTGTAGGCCCTTAGTCCTGGTCCCATGGCCTACATGAGATATGTGCTCTTGGGCAGTCAAGAGGTGTGCAGTGTGAAGGGTGTGACTTTGTAGTGGGTGTGGATGTGTGTGTGCCCCTGGATTGTGAACGACACAAATGTGTCACCCAGGAGTTATGTGCCTTTTGTTTGTATTGTTGTGCCCCGTGGATATGGTTGTATGCACATGTGTGAGTTGTCTGTAGTGCACTGTGCAGTGTGTTGGTGTGTCTGTGCTGTTCTGTGTGACTCCTCCTTGTTTTTCTGGTCACTTAGAGTGTGCAAAGTGTGCAACTTGCACATCAGTATTGCGTTTGTTTTATCATCAATGTGTCTTGAGTGTGTTTGTGTGGTAGTGTGGCCCTGCTGCTCCACACTGCCATTGTGGTTGTGTTTCACATGCATTGCATGCACATGGTGCCTTTTGGCCTCCTGTGTGGCATGGTGTGTGGTGTGATGCCATCCCCCATGTGTTGAAAAGGTAAAATTGCCTTCAAGGGAATTTATTCAATCTATATTTTGTTTGGTTGAAGTAGTTCTGAAAAGGACCAGTCACTTGTCCTTAGAGTGAATATATCAACAATTTGCTAGTTTAAAAAGAGCATTGCATCAACATATAACATGTAAACATATAAACAAAGACACAAGGTGTATACGAAAAATATATCTTTATCAAATAGCTCAGTCAAAGAAATCAGCTACATATACAGATCAATAAACAAATGAAAGTTAGGACTGTAGGTACACACATAAGTAAATTACAAAGTGACACAACAGAACCTAAAAAGACACCTATCCCAGATCACATTGAGTAAAACAAAGAAAGGGATAAGGTGTATAGTCGACGTTTCGGTTTCTCAGGCGTTAGTTTGCTGAAACCATCCTCAGGACTGTTATTAAATTGTGGTCTGTATAGAGATATTGTTATCTGTTTATAAAATCCCGTGTGTGTAAAATTGGATCTTGTCAATCCTGCGCCACCTAGTACTCGGACAGAGTAGAGTTGAAGAACGTCTCGTCTGTACGAACCCACAGACGAGACGTTCTTCAACTCTACTCTGTCCGAGTACTAGGTGGCGCAGGATTAATAACTGCTCTACATATTACCGACTTCAGTTCGTATTCATTTATTTGATTCTGATACCGTTGATTGACAAGATCCAATTTTACACACACGGGATTTTTCGTGTCCTTCATATATATCTGAGTTCTATGAGGAATATCTATGAGGAATATCTCATCCACAGTTTGAATTATCACGTGAAGCCCCTTGTCTCACAACTAATAGATTCTAAAAGACAGTTCGATTCACAGTCATCCATGGGATGCAGTCACGATATTTTATGTTTCTTGTCAGCCACTCCTGCAGTGGCTGTCTCCCTGGTTGTTTGTTGTGTGGTGCAGGGTGTGTATTGTGCTTGCTTGTTGCTGTGCTTGGTGTTGAAGTATGGTTGGGGGAGGGGTATCCCTGTGGTCTTTGTCCCCTGCCCATGCCTTGGAATGGCCCTGCCTTCTGCATTGTGCGCATGTGTTGACCGCTGCGGTGACGTGACCGAGACCGGGACGTTGCTGCAGGTTCGCGGTTGATGTGTGTCCAGGATGCAGTGGGGTGACTTGGTGGCAGGTGGGTCATGTGTGGGTGCCCTTGTGGATGTGTTGTTGCCTCCAGCTGGGTGTCTATTATTGTTTTGGACCTTGTGTCAGCCCGTGAGTTGTGTCTTGCATTTGTGTATTTGCGCACCGGAAACACATGTAGAGCTGGGTTCATGGCGGTCGTGACTGAGTGGTGTGGGCCGGGTCTCTGCTATCGCGCTCCGCTGTCGAGTTTCCTCTGTCTCTGGTTGGGCGGTGTCTCCGCTGCGGTACGTCTGCTTGTTTGGGCCATCCTAATTTGTGGAGCGGCGCGGACGTCATTCCGCAAAGCGGTGAGTCTGTATTGGCTCCCACATCAGCGGAGGCTGGTGCACTTTGATGGCGGTGCGCGTCGCTCCGCGGCGGACGGGAACTGACCTATGTTTTGCTATACTAATGTGGTGGACGCGAGGTCCGCTGCTTGCGGTGGAAAAAGGCGTTTTTCCGCCCCGCCAGCACCACCGCCCGCCGTCCTAATGGACCCCTAAGTGCTGAATATGCAACAAACATCATGTTTGCATACCAAATAAAACATCTAATAGCCCTGGCCTATGTGCTGAGCACTATAACATTTTAATAGAAAGTCCATTTTAAAACCAAAACGAACAAAAATTATCTCCCCTTTTAGATTATTTCTCGGTGGGGAGACTACAAAGATCAGGCCATAGACGCCAACCTAAATTCCAAATTCCTTGGTGGAATGTATATCTACCAACCCTAAACTAAGAAGCCAAAACCAACAATGCAGTTGAGGATTGGCATAATGCCTTCCTAGCTTCAACTGGCCAAATAACTCCTACCCTACACAAACTCTTGATGGCAATACAAAAAGAACAAAGTTTTCAAGAGTTGAGAATGGAACAATCTGTACTACAATTAAAACCTAAAGTATATAGACAGACTGCTCAAATGTACAAATATTTACAAGTATACAACTTTATCCTTCAACAAGAGGGCTAGAGTACTTAAAAATGATTGCAAAAACTCTAATCTAAACCAAGAAACTATAATAATTAAGAAACAGCCCAAACAAATTTAAAATATAAACATATACTTTTTCTTTAATAAAACAAATAATTATTTTGTCTAATATATCATACATTTTTTAAAATATATAGACAAAATAATTACACAACAAAACAACAATTTAAAAATAACACATTTTCCCACCCACAATAAAATATATTTAAAAACACTTACCTTTTGCACTGCTGTAATACGAAAATCCAACTCCTCCAAAATAATCCTGGCAGTTACAAATCCATAATGTATAAAAATATACCCCAACAAAATGCAAAAATACAACTGTGCCAAGAACTCGAACATCCAGAAGAAATTGATAATCCAATATCCATAAACAACCCAAAAACATAAAAAAAGATTAAAAACCGCTCCAGGAAAACCGAATAATAAAGGAAGTGTAAAATAAATATTAGTTTATACAACTAAAATACAATTCCTTTTAGTAAAAAGACGCAAAACTCCATAAAACAAAAACGCTTTTTTCAAAATCCTAAAATCGAAACATAAACATTCACACCCACACAATAGTTAAAAAAATACAGTTTAAAACATCATTACATACATCATTAATCCAAAAATAAAGTACAAACATACAAACACACATATTCTAACTAAGCCTAAAATCCAAAATAAGAAGATACAAATTAATACCTAAATTAAGAACTACAAACACCATAACTTCTAAAAGGTAACTCCACACACCCTAAATACAACACTACTACCTTCCAAACACACTTAAAATAGTTTTAATTTAAAGAAAATAACTCTTACCTTCTGAAACGTGAAGCAGCTCCCAACCGCGAGCTTCTATTTTCCCAAATAACCCAAAGAGACAACGAGCGGTTACAAAATAAAACACCCAAATAAAGATGTCAACAAAAAAAAAGTTCAATAAATGACTAAATAATTTATTTAACATTAAGGGGCCAATTCCGATTCGGTAAAATCCCTTACAAATAGCCGTACGGAGCATATTTCCCATACAAATCGTACCAGTAAACGTTCCCGTACGTACACTGAAGTACGATTTGTATCCAAAGCAGATCTCCTTACGAATCGTACTATACACCGTACGACAAGAAAATACGTGCAAATTGTATCTTGAACACGCATTACGCGACATCCGTACGTATACAAGCAGCAGTTTCCAGACCAGCAAGTCTCTGCGACACTCCATATGACCCTTTTTCTACAGGAGCTCAAAACGTCCGTAAAAGAGTCCAACCCAAACCGTATCCCTGGTACTCGACATACACGCAATGAACCCCATCGTCCATGTCATCCCAGTCCTGTACGCCTACGACCTGGTGCACAGAAACCGATGATGGCGCATAAGGTGAGAACAACGTAGCGCAACAAAGGAAGCATACTTGTACGGTGCGTCTTATACGCTCGCGTATAGCACTATTGCATTAGTAATACGAGCCGCACACACATGCCATGAATGTTGGGGTACGGTGCGTTTCACGCGCTCGCGTATGGCACCATTGCAATAGTGATACGATGCGCACACATGCCATGAATGTTGGGGTACGGTGCGTTTCACGCACTTGCGTATGGCACCATTGTAATAATAATAATACGATGTGCACACACGCCAGAAATGCTGGGGTACGGTGCGTCTCACACGCTAACGTACGGCACTCTCACCATAGTTATACGAGGCACACACGCGCCATCAACCCCATGTGGCCAACAGTATGGGGGTGGGTGCAGAGGACTTCCAGCAGCACCCAGACAAACGAGGGGTGGGTGCAGAGGACTCCAAGCAGTGCCCAGACATATGAGGGGTGGGTGCAGAGGACTCCCAGCAGTGGCCTGATATATGAGGGGTGGGTGGATATGACTCCTAGCAGTGGCCAGACATATGAGGGGTGGGTGGATATGACTCCCAGCAGTGGCCAGACATATGAGGGGTGGTGCAGAGGACTCCCAGCAGTGCCCAGACATATGAGGGGTGGTTGCAGAGGACTCGCAGCAGTGCCCAGAGATATGAGGGGTAGGTGCAGAGGACACCCAGCTGTGTCCAGACATATGAGGGGTGGGTGGATATGACTCCCAGCAGTGGGCAGACTTGTGAGGGGTGGGTGGATATGACTCCCAGCAGTTCCCAGACATATGAGGGGTGGGTGGATATGACTCCCAGCAGTGGCCAGACATATGAGGTGTGATTGGATATGACTCCCAGCAGTGCCCAGACATATGAGGGGTGGGTGCAGAGGACTTCCAGCAGTGGCCAGCAATATGGGGGTAGGTGCAGAGGACTCCCAGCAGTGCCCAAACATATGAGGGGTGGGTGCAGAGGACTCCCAGCAGTGGCCAGACATATGAGGGGTGGGTGCAGAGGACTCCCAGCAGTGGCCAGACATATGAGGGGTGGGTGGATATGACTCCCAGCAGTGACTAGACATATGAGGGGTGGGTGGATATGACTCCCAGCAGTAGCCAGACATATGAGGGGTGGGTGTAGAGGACTCCCAGCAGTGGCCAGACATATGAGGGGTGGGTGGATATGACTGCCAGCAGTGGCCAGACATATGAGGGGTGGGTGCAGAGGACTCCCAGAAGTGGCCAACAGTATGGGGGTGGGTGCAGAGGACTCCCAGCATTGGGCATACATATGAGGGGTGGGCGCACGGAGGACTCCTAGCATTGGGCATACATATGAGGGGTGGGTGCAGAGGACTCCCAGCAGTGGCCAGACATATGAGGGGTGGGTGCAGAGGACTCCCAGCAGTGCCCAGACATATAAGGGGTGGGTGGATATGACTCCCAGCAGTGGCCAGACATATGAGGGGTGGGTCGATCTGCTCCCAGCAGTAGCCAGACATATATGGGGTGGGAGGATATGACTCCCAGCAGTGCCCAGACATATGAGGGGTGGGTGCAGAGGACTCCCAGCAGTGCCCAGACATATGAGGGGTGGGTGCAGAGGACTCCCAGCAGTGGCCAGACATAGAAGGGGCGGGTGGATATGACTCCCAGCAGTGGCCAGACATATGAGGGGTGGGTGAAGAGGACTCCCAGCAGTGGCCAACAGTATGGGGTGTGTGCAGAGGACTCCCAGCAGTGCCCGGATATATGAGGGGTGGGTGCAGAGGACTCCCAGCAGTGGTCAACAGAATTGGGGTGGGTGCAGAGGACTCCCAGCAGTGCACAGATATATGAGGGATGGGTGCAGAGGACTCCCAGCAGTGGCCAACAGTATGGGGGTGGGTGCAGAGGACTCCCAGCAGTGCTCAGACATATAAGGGGTGGGTGCAGAGAACTCCCAGCTGTGCCCAGACATATGAGGGGTGGGTGCAGAGGACTTCCAGCAGTGGCCAACAGTATGGAGGTGGGTGCAGAGGACTCCCATCGGTGCCCAGACATATGAGGGGTGGGTGCAGATGACTCCCAGCAGTGGCCAACAGTATGTGGGTGGATGCAGAGGACTCCCAGCAGTGCCCAGACATATGAGGGGTGGGTGCAGAGGGCTCCCAGCAGTGCCCAGACATATGAGGGGTGGGTGCAGAGGACTCCCAGCAGTGGCCAACATTATGGTGATAGGTGCAGAGGACTCCTAGCAATGCCCAGACATATGAGGGGTGGGTGCAGAGGACTCCCGGGAGTGGCCAACAGTAAGGGGGTGGGTGCAGAGGACTCCCAGCAGTGCCCAGACATATGAGGGGTGGGTGCAGAGGACTCCCAGCAGTGTCTAGACATATGAGGGGTGGGTGGATATGACTCCCAGCAGTGGGCAACAGTATGGGGTGGTACAGGGGACTCCCAGCAGAGGCCAACAGTATGGGGGGGTGGATATGACTTCAAGCAGTGCTAAGATATAGGGTGGTTACATCATCATCAGCATGCCACAAGTACATCCCTAACTTGTGACTATAACGATAGTGCCATAGCAACACATCACTTACAGCAGTGTCCCGCTCCCTGGGGGATGGATTACTTTCACACACTGCGTGACACACCACATGTGGGTGTGATGTCAAATTCCACATGCATACACACCCATGGAGGCTGCAGGCGAAATACACACCGTACCATGATGACACAATAGTGTATAGTGATGTAACAGCCTACCAAACAAAGAGAGCGAAAGGGAACACACACTGTCACGCACATCCCAGGACTGATATTAATGTCCAGGTGGTGGTCAAACCACCAAGATGTAGTCTCTCATGGAAGGAATAGGTTTGAAACCCCTTAGATACAATGCACAAAATTGTCAGTCATGTGCCAAAATACCGTGCATAAAATCCCCAACATCGGGGTAGGCTGTGATTACACACATGCATAGTGGTGAAAAGGCTGAATGTGTCCATGAAGGCAATATTACATACTCAAAACACAAGTACAGTGATTTGCAAGCATGGCACAGACGAATGAGCAGTAGACATCTGTGAGCAGGCATGGCCATTGTTGAAGGGAACCGTAACCAACAAAGGAATGTGCACACATGTCAGCACAACAATTGTGCAACTGTCTGCAGTGAAGATGTCAGGTGCCACAGAGGAAGGAACACTCCTTGGGACAATGTCTCTAGCCAAACTGAACACACACAACCAACGATTAATTGCAGAGACATTGTGATGGCACCCAGATACCATGGTCCACCTCATGACCATCAACAAAAAACATCTTTCAGAACCCTAAAACATTACCATGACACCAACTCCAGGCCCCTCATCACCAGCATCAAGTACCTGAAATGCAATAGTGTTGAACGTAAAATAAAAGGCTTTATTCAGCAGGAAAATAAAAGATGTGCAAAAATGAGTCCTTTCTCAAATAAGGCCAATGGCCAGTCCACACAAATGTCCTTGTAGCGGGACGTTGGGTAGGCCGACTACCCCCAACTTGCCTGCACAAGGACTATTTAAGGGATGTAGACCCTTGGGGGGGCATCATCAGGGGTAGGACCAGGCACCACAGGGACAGGAGTGGTAAGGGTAGGTGTGGTGGGTGCAGGGGTGGACGTATCCTCCTCAGTGGTTTGTGCAACGTCCGAAAGTGGACTTATAGTCTGTGCTGCACACTGCAGCCAGTTTGGCCAGCCCAATCCCTGCCCCCGAGGACAATATTGGAGTGGAGGGAGAGGGCTGCGAGGGTTGCGCATGTGACTCTGACTGCGTGTATGCGGTCTAAGTCCAGTCCCTGTGGGTGTGCCTGCAGCCCCCTGCGTGCGTGCCAGGAGGTGTGCGCTTCGCCATATGTGGGTGTGTGCTGCCTGTGTCTATTGGTGTGCGTGATGGTTTCTTCCTGCATGTGCGTTGGACAGGTATGGGAGAGGGAAGTGTGGATGGGTCCGAAGGAGGGGGGACGGACCGCTGCAGGAGGGAAACTGCTGCCGTCAGTGATGAGTCCATGAACTACTTAATCCGACGTTGGTCAGACATCGTTGCTGACATGCCCACCATGAAAGACAACAACTGTGTCAGTGTGTTAACAATATGAAGGTATGGCCTCTTCACAGTAAGGCTGGGCCCTTTAAATACAAACAACACCACAAATGCCAATACTGTGTATCACTTCACGTCTTATTTCATATATGGGTCACACCCATGAATCAATGTTGACCTGACAATATTTGTATCTTTCCTTTTATTTATTTTTTCAAATTCTATTTCCGTTTCCTTTGTATCAAAAACAATGTCTTTTCATCTTATGAATTTTGATGTCTACAACCCACATCCACAATTTACATATATACATTAAACAGCAAAAAAATGACATTTTTTTAGACATTACCTAGGTACAGTACAAAAAACAAAAGAGAAACAACATTTGAAATACAAACAAAACAATATACATATAAAAATTATTATGTACAAAAAAGGTTTTTTAGTTCTAATTTTTTTTATGCTCTCCTAAAGACAAAAGTCTTCTATTAGAAATCCCTCTGTGCAAACTGTTTTTCCTTTGGTTTTTATTTTATTTTAAGCACGGGGACTTTTTCCATTTGCTGCACTTGTGAAAACATATAAGGTCGACCCGTTTTGAACCCAGTTGAAACTGTACCAGGTTCTCATCAGGACCAGTGACTTAATATCCAAAGATCAACCGATCTCTTAGTGAATACCTTTCAGTACCTTAATCACTCCGAAATTGTGTGTTTCAGGTGAGGTTGACAGGCAGCCATCCTTGCTGTAGTGACAGCTTCTATTAAACTTGTCTTTATGTTTTCCGCTTTGGCGACAACTTTTCCAGAGAAATCACCGGTGATTCTCCTGTTTTGCTTTCCGGATGGTCGTTCCCTGCGTCTCAATCAAACAGGCAGGACATTGAGTGTGGGCATGGAGGACATTCAGCATCGATGTCTGACCAACCTGCAACTGGTGGAGTAAGTCCACAGTCTCCGCACTGAAGGCAGCAGGGGTGACAGGGGCAGGGGCTGCGGTGCCGGGGCTGAAGGAGACATAGGGGGCTGCACGGACAGAAGGGACGGGAGCAACTGGGAGGGTGGAGAAGGTACCTGAGGGGGCGGGTACAGACTCGTTGCTGCTGCCCAGTGTTGCTGCAAATTCCCCCTCCTCCAGGGAGCCAGAATCGGATCCATCGGTGTGATATGATGTTTCGCATTCCAACAGGTCCGCAGACTGACTCCCTCACCCTCCGTGCCACTGGCTCCCTTAGACTCCTCCACGCTGGTGGCACTGTGGCTGGGTCCCTCCTCTTGGTCCGTGCAGCTGTTTCTGGTGATGATGCTGTGGGCAAGGATAAGAAACAGAAATGCATCAGTCACCTGTACCCTTCTGACACATGAGCACAAACATAGTAGGTCACACTGCAAAACATGCCATGCAGCATGAGTAACAGCCAGATAACTCTGCATATATTTGAGCCTTATACTGCCCAGTTGGTATAGACACAATACAACTTGGACACAATGATCCAAAGAACACACCAGCCCACAACTTGAATGAGAAATACACAGAGAAGCTAGTGTTTGTTTATATGAGAGCAGATCAATACTATGAAGTGATGCCACCTCAAGTTCACAAAGAAAGAAACAGTAGTGGTGCCCCTCAGGGCAAACTAACCAACCTCACTGCCCAAGGTGACACCACACTCAGAGCCCTGTAAGTACATTGTGCAAAAAATAAATGTAAATAAATACTTTACACAATCAAAATGTATTGAATGTGGTAGTTCGCCATCTGGTGAAGAGAACACGAATGTGCCTGCATAAATGATGTCTCACAATGAAATGAACATTTACACATTCATTGAAAAAGCTGGCACCCTTTAAGATAAAACAATGTCAAAAACAAATGGCTTTGTAGATTGTCCATATACATGGTCCAACGGAGGTCTTGATGTCTTGATACTCAGTAGTTTGTATAATTGACAACAAAGGAGTTTCAAGACCTCAAGACCACTGTGGGGACATGTATATGGAGATCAAGGCACACCATTAATCGCTAACACTGGCCTCTTTGAAAAGGTTATGCAAATCAACAAATGAGTGACTAGAAAGGTCAAAGTACAAAAAAAGGAACAGGTAAAAGGTAGTGAAATCACGAATTAAAGAGATTACTACCAGCTAGGCCCGGGTGACAGACCCAAAAGGACAGTACTGGAGTGGGTTATACATGTGCAGTGTAGAAAAAAAGAACCCACAGGCACCAACTGAAAGTCGGTTGCCAGTTGTCTTCATTGGGTTCTTATTTGGAAAAGTGTATCCAACAGTGATAAGAAAGTGATTTAAAAGGAGTGCGTGCTACTCCCCAAACCTTTTTAATGAAGGGGTAGCTCTGACTCTGTTAAAAACAGTGAAGAAAGAAGGACATGAAGGAAATTAGTTTTTTTTTGTCTCTTTGAAAAGGTGCCAGCTTCTTTCAAGAAAGTGGAAATGTCGCTTTGTGTGCACTACCTTGTGAGACATCTATCATGCAGGCACATAAGTGTCATTTACACAATTCGTCATATTAACACATTCTAAACATGAACAACTTTTAACAAGTGTTGTGAGTGCCAATGTGCAATCATTTATGTGACACACCTTCAAATGTGTCAGTCCTCACATGGGCATCCATTCCCTGATGACACAGTTGCTTGCACATAAAACCTACTGGCTGTCATGTGGAGTGGCACACATGTCCCAACTCTGGACAATGCTTAAGCTATTGGGCCAGCAATTGTGATGAACAAAATGATTGCTGCATAGTGGACAAACCATTGTCCCCAGGCAAAATGTCAACACAGAAGTGTGCACACTAAGACAAAATAGCGTTGCATCTGAACTATATACATGTGGCAAAAATGTATGAGCCTGAATCATGTCTGGAACAAAATGACATAGGCTGTCAAGCCCCAACTAAAATCACTGGCCACCATCACAGGGGCAGTGCATGGTGAATCATTGTTCAGCCAATTATCACCCACAGGTCAGACCTGGCAAGTCTAAATCAGGCAGGCCCATGTATAACTCTCCCGCACAACACCCCCATACCTCAGTCAATGTGATGGATACAGCTCAAGAAGTGAGACCTATGAATCGGTGTAACAAAAACTGTGCAGCAACAATTCCAAAAGTAACCTTAGCTCACCTCATGGGGCTGGCAATACATATTTGTGACAAACAACCATCAACAGATTGTTGTGAATAGTCACACAGGCACTGCCCACTGTGAGTACACACAAGCCAAATGTTGTATCCCTGTCCAGTGGACACATGTAGCAGACACAGGAAAATTACAAACCATGCCAGGGACCAATGCCACAGAGGCAGACTCATGCTGAACCCACATAGAATGGGCACAGTGTTGGATGACACACATGATTAGGAGGCCAGGGTGTCTCATAGGACTGTAGTGGGCACACTGATCCGTGGGTCTGGAATGAGCTGACTGTATCATGGCACTATGCATATCTCCCACTGATATACATCATGTCTGAGGACACAACATAGGTAATGCATGCTGTGAGGGTGTGCAGTTGAAACCTCACACTCCTATGTTGAGACTCATTATCAGTGCCAACAAATATGAAGCCCAAACACAGTGCACAGGTCATGGTACAGGCAAGGTCCCAACACATGTCACAGACCACCCTCCCACATGATGCGGAAATCAATGTGCAGTCTTATTTTCTTGCACCCTAGATGAACATGTGCAAATCTGATTACATACAGACCAGGGGACACATGTTAAGGATGGGAAGGGATGAAAATGAGCACCAGCTGACTATGGGGAACCGAAAAGGCACTGCACATATAACCAGTCTGAGCAGACACCCCAACTGTGGGAGCGTAGCCAGGCTTCAGAGAACTACAAAAAGCAGGTAACATACAACAACAAACAGCCATGTACCTACCCCCTCCTTGCTCCTTGCTGCTGTCTCTCCTGCAACTGCCCATCGAGGTCTGGGAACACCACCGCCAGGACACGGAGCATGTGGAGTGTCAGGTGACCGCGTCCACCATGCCGGCGTGGAGGTGATGTGTAATTTCCCTTCTTGACCCTCGCTGATTCCCTGAGGTAACTACGGATTTTTGGCTTTGTGTGAGTCGCGCTGCAGTGCATTTGGATTTCTGTTTATTGGACCTTATTCATACACTGTGATTTTCTGGATTACCGCCAGGCTTTAATTGCCTTGAAGCAGCCTGCAGAGCGTTGTACCCCCTTCATATCGCTGCAATACTCTGCTACCTTTTATGTGTCTTCTGTGATCCCTGCGCTAGTTGCACATTCCTTGAAACAGGATCATAATATTGGCCATTTCTTTTTCAACTCGTACAACATATTCTTTGGTATGTTATGGTGTTTCATCACATTTCCATGTGCTATGAATTCATATGTATTGTTCATCTCTGTTTTCACAGCAGGGGCTTGTAGTGCTCATCCTGAAGTAAGTTCAAATTTTCCAGTTACGTGGCTGTTAAGACTTTTTTGGGTATGTTCATAACTGCTGGATAAATACATGTAAACGTATGGAACAGCCTTCTTTGTAAGTGTGTAGTAATGTCCTTGTTCAATCCTCAGATCTACTAGCACTTTCATTACTGTGATCCCAACTAGGATACAGTGTATGTTGTTTTCGTTTACAGGTGTAACTGTTACAGTATAGGTCCTGTGGTATTCAGTGACAAGAAGTGTTGAATCCTTATGCTTGTTTATCTTTGTTTCAGAGCTCCCTCCCTGCTGTTCCCTTCCTTTCCTTCCCTCGCGTGATCACCCTTTTGAGTCTGTCATTTCTATTCAGACCAAGGGGCTATCGGGAGATGGACCACTTTGAGCATCACACGTTTCTGAGGATTCAAGGCCCTGACAGTCACAGGCAGTCCTGTCACATTGTTTCACCAGCAGTACAGGTAAACTCATTACATGACTGTTCATTTCTTCAGGGCAATGGCACTGGCCAAGGACATTGGCTCTCATGCAGCATGGCGTCAACACATACTTGATCCGTTTGTGTAGTAAATGTGTTCACCACAGTACAATGTGCCTCATCACTGTCACCGCAGATCTCTTGCCACTTTGCATGCGTCATCTATGGCATAATTGACAAAGATTGTGCATATGGGAGTATGTGTACTTTGCCAACATGCCTGCAGTTATTCATGGCTAATGATCCCTATTGTGCATGAAGTACTTGGTTGTGCATGTATTTGTGCAGGTTGCTACCCACAACAGGCAGGCAACACTCACTGTTGCTGTGTGTCCTGGGCGCAGCTTGGCCTTTTGGTGCCTGATCCTGTGCCCGTAATTTTTGGTGATTGTTCATCCATTTTCTTTGAGTGACCCATGAGTAACCAGACACTACTTCATTTCCATACACCTGTTACACTGTGCATTTCTAACCTCCTTGTCTTTGTGTGGCACTTTTTGCCTGGTGTCTCACCCCTTCCGCCGTCATGTGTTCACTCATTTCTGCTGCTCTGCGGCACCGCACCACCGCGTGCCCTGATTCTGCAACCCACACGCCTCACAGATGCCCCTCCCTCCCTCCACCCATTCTTAATGCAGGAACCAGCTTGTCTGTGCCACTGTTGCACCACGTCCGTGCCAAAGGCAAGACCGTCAGCACCCATCAGCGTCTGTCAGCGCCCGTCAGCGCCTGCAACGTGCACAGTGCAAGACCCTCTGGTCCTTGCATGACCCACGTAACACAACAGACTCATGCTCCAGCCACCCTCCAAACAATGAACACTAGACAATATACCACCTGCTATCAGACAACCCCTAAGCGCACACACGACAGCTTCACATGCTGTGTGTGTAACTCCTACTGCCTACACTGAGCTGCCCCGCCTAACAGACCATATCCATACAACCAGGTCATGTGCCTCCTACTGCACACCCACTCCATCCACCAGCACGCCATTGGACTCTGTTACCTCCTCAACACAACAGCCCAACACATCGCCTTCATTACAGTAACTTGGTTGAATGCATCCTCAGCACACAACTTCAACATTGCCATCACAGACGGATACAAGATCACCCGCATGGACCGCACCAACAATCCAGGAGGATGAATTGAAATCCATTCAGATGTACACCCTCAGAGTCACATACAACAACAAGGACACACTCAGCATTGTCAAGCACCTGCACTTCAGGTTTCACACCAACCCCCTGACCACCCTGAGTCTAACAATCATCTACAGATCTCCAGGCCTACTCCCACAATTCTGCTAAGCCATCAACAACTACATTAGCACGCAGACCCTCACCTACACAGACTACATGTGGCAAGGGGACAGCAACTTCTGGCTAGAGGAAAATCACACCACCATCCTCCATTGGTACATCAACTTTTGCATCCAGTTCTCCGACAAGCAACACACTGCCCCACACTACGCTACAGATCCCACTAAGATGCTTGACCTAAGTCACCACAGACGAGCTGTGTGGCACACTCGCCCAGGACACTCCAACAACACCACCGCCACAACCTGCAACCTCACACACTGGATCAGCGACTGATCCAACACTCTTGCCATATTGGCGGACTTTCTTGTGAAGCACAACAACAGTTAAGCCACCTGGGACAAGGCAGACCGACTGGACTCATACAGGTCTAGCCGGACACTCGTGCAAACCTTGCTAAATAAACAACCATCAGTTACCTTTCAGCCCTGAAACCCACCACACAAAGACATCACCATATCATCAGGACGGACAAGAGGACATCCTTAAGGTAGGGCATAGGCACTAACACACACAACATAAAGGAGCTCATCGGCATCGAGAGTAAACTATCTAACCCCAGCTCTCCATCCAAAAGACATCCCACCCTTGCAAGGCCAAGGGGATCCCTTGCAACATTCTACCACTGCAAGCTCATGGACGTACACGACAGCCTTGCCACACAGAGGCAGACAGCGCTATTATCCACAGGACATACCCCCCCTCAGGTCCTGGACTCCTGTCAGCAGCAAAGACACCACCCGGCTCATGTACACAATCCACTCCGGGTCTCCATCAGGACCCTTCCCACACAACATCTCAATCACTTCATACCCCATCCTTGGAGCCCACCTCCAGCACGTCATGAATATCTCCTTTGAGTATGCCGCATTCCATGGGATTTGGAGGCATGCAGAGACCCAGGCCCTTCTTTAACATTGGACGGCAGTACCGCAGGATCACCTGGAACATCACCCTGCTTCCCTACCCGGAAAATGTCATGAATAAGACAGTCAACGAGCAACTGACCATCTCCCTCCAAGCAAACACCTCTAGGCAACCCGCCCCAGTCCATCTTCCATAGTAATCACCCCACTGCAACAGCCCTCATTGCCACCACCAACGACATCTTGGACCCTGCTCAACAATGGTGAGACCACCACCCTCACCCCCTCGACCTCTCAACGGCATTCTACACCATGTGCTCCCAAACTGTCAGATCACACATCTCCAACACTGGGATCCAGAGGAGGGGCCAGGATGAAATTGCCAAGTACCTCACCAGCAAGGCCCGGGGAGTCCACCTCCCCCCTGCAGCACGTAATACACTGTGTTCATCGTGGCCATGCCCCAGGGCTCAACTCTCAGAGTGACAATCTACAATGTCTCCATGACCCCCCTCTCCACCATCACATGCGCACACAACCTCATCATCATGTCCTATGCCACTGACACCCAACTGCTCCTCACCCTCACCAAAGACCCAGCCACTCCCAGATCCAACCTTCAAGAAGGCATGAGGTCCATTGACGAATGGATGAACATCAGCCACCTGAGGCTGGATTTGGACAAGACTGAGGTCATCATCTGAGGATTGTCCCCTTACGGCTGGGACAACTCCTTGTGTCACACCGGCCTGGGCAGCGCACCAACACACAGTGGCCATGCACGCAAGTAGGTGTTCATCATACAATCCTTGCTCACAATAACCATGCAACTCAACACCATCTCTACCTCATGCAACACACTCCGCATGCTGCAAATGATCTTCACATAGATCCACTGCTAGGCAAGACAGACAGTCACCCAGGTCCATGACACCAGCCGGCTCAACTATGGCAACTTCCTCTACGCAGAAACAACAGCCAGACTCCAGGAGGACTTGTGCACATCCAGGCTGCATCCGCAACATCCCCTGCCTCAGCCACATGACCGTCCACCTGAGATACCTACAATAGGCTCACTGTCAACTGCAGGATCACCTTCAGACTCCTCAGCCACACTCAGGAGGCACTTCAAAACCCCAGCCCCAAAGACCGACATGGATGTCTCCCATCCAACACCCCATTGCCCCAACTCCATCCAGCCAACCGTGCCTGGGCACCATTCATCACATCCACAGTACAACTGCATGCAGGAGATAGTTCTCCCACATCACCAAACTGACCTGGTACTCCCTCCCTGGGCACCTCTACATGACCCATGACCTCTACTCCTTAATAAAACTCTTCCGAATCTGTCTGTCCGAGCAGTATGCAAGCCCCCCCTCAGCAGCTTGAAACCATCACGGGTGAGTATTGCACTCCATGTATGTATTTGATGATCCATTGTGACCTATGTGTGTCCTCGACCAGACTCAGATTCCTGTGTATGGATGGCTTGCGTTTGTTCCACACTCTTGCATACTTTGATATTAGTAATCATGGGCTAAACTAGGAGAGGGTTCATGTAGTAAGTACTCTATAAAAAATATGCAATAGTCCCTAAAAGGTAAAGGGCAAGGCGGGATGAGTTTTGGAGCATAGACGAGCAAAAACGGTCCCATCTGCGCTCTGTCTGTGCTGCACAAACTCGGAAACATGTCATTGTAATCAATCCCTTTGGAAAGTAATTTAAAGCACTGACGCCGAACAAAGGTTGCTATAACTACGTGCAACAAAAGGGAAAACGAGGCTTGTATCTAAACCTAGAAAGAGGCTTGGAATCGGCACAGGATGGTAAATGAAAACGAGGCGTGGAACGCGTAGCCATGTAGAGTGCAGGACTTCAGTGCAATTAATCACGGCTTGAAATTATGAACATCAGCTGAACCCATAGAAGCCGGCCAATAAACAGCATGCATAAAGGGTATAAAGTGTCAAAAAAATAGGCGGAGTAATTTGAGTTTTTTAGGGAAAAGAAGAGTCCTGTGGTAGACGCTGGATGGGTGTGGAGACGCGGAGGCTGTGACTTGTAATCGGTAAGGAGATTCTTTTGCCATACGTGGTTCCCCCATCTATTGTTAGAACTATGGGTGGCAGGACTTTGAGCTAACCCAGCCTCCTTATTTCATTTTACTTATACTGCAGGTAGATAACACGTCGGCTAACGGCTTCGTTGTATCCACCCCAATGAGGACGCATAAGGTTGCGATACGAGGTGGGTCTTTTGTAACAACAAGTATTACCAATAGAGATGTTTACTAGTGTCTTGCGAAGGCATTCATCGCATGCTAATCTATATATTTAGGAGGAATTTAACACTCTGAGTACAGGGAGTCACGTTTTCTGAGAAGTTGGCACCGTACAAAACTGCAAGGTTAAAAGAATCAAGATAATGAAAAAAGCACTATCCAAAGCAGGTAAATTGTAAAACAGTGATGAGCCCAACCACTAGATGTGAATAAGTTGTTAGCAAGGTAGCCTAATAAATAAAACGAAATAGATAATCACAACAAATACTTCTTTTCTACATAGATTTTGATCGTGCACAATCCATTAACAGTGGTGAGAGTGGAAGTAACAAAAAAAAGACACTCAGGTAATGAATGATTTCGAATAGATAAATCGCATTTAGACAGAGACCAAACCTTGGTCAAAAGAATCCTTCCCTTTTTAAAAAACAATAAATTAATTTGCAGATCCACCAAAAATTATGACGTGGAGTTCGAAAAATCAGAAGAACTTAAGAAGTAATATGAAATAAGGTAAAAAATTGTAACTGAGGGTATAATAACGAATTACTTGTTGCAAGATGGTGATTAGCCTAGATGAAGGGTCAATATATATAATAAGACAAGCGAAAATGTTTTAACCCTCATATAGCTGGGGGTAGAGGGGTACCCCTACCTGTGATCGCAACATGTGATTTCTAAAGCACACATGGTAATATTGGACATGTATATTTTCCAAAGTATTATGGATAGAAAGTGAGATCAACACTGTGTAAGTTATGAGACTCAATATGCGATGAAATATAAGAGACAAATGAGTATGATTCAAACGCCATGCTTAGCACAGGTTGAAAAATATAGAGACGTATAAGCAACAGAATTGATGTCAGTGTAAAACTATGGACTTTATATACTTAACACGACAACAAATGAGAGTCAACAAAATGTTCTTTGAAAATGTTTTAAAATCTGACAAATGTAACTTCACGAATCCTGTGAATGATACTGATTGTAGTATGTTTAGTCATCAATGGAGCGCACACAGCTAGCCCCTCCTCCGGATCGCCCCTCGGGACTCTGGTACTTGTAGTTCTTTAGTATATCACCCAGGTGGGTGCAAGTCGGTACTTGTAGGACTGATGAATCTCTAGACCCGATACATGTCCCGGGTTTTATGATATCGCCCGAGGCATGTCTCGGGTTTCGGGATAACTTCCCTCATCAGTAGAGAAAGATCGTTAGGGGTGGAAGAGAAGGCCGCCACACAACAGTCAAAGGCCTCGATGCCAAAACCGGCACGCAGGTGCGTCGTCCAAGAGTCCGTCGGCCCAAAGCTCAAGGGAGCCATATTGTGATTGTAGTATGTTTACCAAGAGGACTTTTCACTACAAGGCAACCACCCAGTGCCGCTCAATAGGAGAGACCTTATATTCAGTCTTGACAAAGATGGCATACTATTGGAAGATAAGCCATCGAAACGCGTTGACGCCAAACAAATTGCACAATCGAGTAATAAAGCTCATACTGTGTATTGCAAGAATTAAATGTGTCCAGGATTGAGTTTTTTATTTCTGACACTTGATGTGCAAGTCTTGATGACAAATTATACTGTCTTTTGTTCGTCTCTCCCCTCTTTGTGTTTTTATAATTGACAATGTGTATGGTACTGTTTTATTTAGGTTGTTATCTTTTGTTCACAATAACGTGTGTAATGTGAGAATTTGTATAAAGCATAACATTTTTAGATGAATTAGGATTGTGACAATTTTAGCATAATATGCTAATGGAATGTTAGTTTGCTTTTACTGTGCATTGTTTATGTTTTTAATATACAAATAAATTCGGTATAATTTTTATATATACATATATGTTTTGTCATATTTGTTTAATAGTAGTGTCCAATATTAACATTTGGGCTCGATTTCTTAGTAATCTTGCCAAGGGAATTTTTGATCTTACTGTTGAAAAGTACCCTATTCCCCTGGTGCAGGGGGTCTCTCTCTGTTATATTTTACATACTTTGACATATCCCCACACGTATGTTGTTGACTCATGCAAAATGACTGCAACATCAATTTTCCTTGTGATTGTTTTGTTTATTTAGTTGTCTTGTGCGTGAATCGTGAGTAAGTGATAGGTGCTGTACAAAAATGCTGAGGAATCCAAAGTTCACAGAGGGAGATGTGATGCCTTGCAGTTTGAGTCACCAGAGTCCAGACCACAGTGCTTGGCATCATTGTTCAGACTGCAACCAGCAAGTCCATGTGGGAGAGTTGGACAGTCAATGAGGTGATGCTGTTGCACAGAAGGTCAAGGTGCCAGACCAGGTGACCTGGGAGATGCACTTGGCCCACTGCCTCTCACTGTCTTTTCCGTGGATGACCCACCTTACTTGGGGGACCCTCATATGCAGGCCTGACGATGCATGGGATGCTCCGTCGGATGATTCCTCCTCCTCCTCCTCCCTCCCTGTGCCTGTTGGACATCTTTGCGTAGAAGTGTCTTGCCTGGTGACACAGGGAGGGTGCTCCATGTTGTCTGCGATCCGACAGAGTGAATGGCTTATGTCCCTTTGCACCGCCAGGAGCTCAGCCGGTCTTGCCTCCATCCATCCTTGGTGTTCTTGTTGACTGGCATGTTGCTCGGCCTACAGGTTTTTGATCTCTGTGCGGGTCCCCACTACCTGGCTGAACTCCCTGGTGTCCCGCCGGTATGCCTTTCATAAATTGATACTTGTATAGCGCACTACTCAAGGCGCTTGTACGAATACCGCTGTGGAACCCGTCCTGGCTTTCCCTGTGAGGCGTCCACTCCTGGGCACCCCCAGGGTGAAGGCCAGGCATCCTTAGCATTGTGGGGGCCGTTGTGGAGATTAAGCAAGCTATTGCCCAGAGTTGCAGAGTGGGACTCTATGATTAGAATAGGCACCGAGGCGAGAATTATCAGGTCCGTGGAATTTTGAGCCCAAGACCCGCCGAGGCGGGGAATTGAACCCTGGTCCCGGGCTAGACCTCTGCATCAGGGTCTGCCGCTCTAACCATTGAGCCACACTTCTCCATGATGTTGCGTAGTTGAGACATACCGGGCCCTACAGCTGGCTGGTCAGGTTCTCGCTTTCGCCTGCCACCACTCCCACCATCCCTGCCCACACGTGCCTGGCCTGCCGTTGTGCAATCATCGGGTCGACAGGACCCCTGAGGGATGGCAGTGGTGGTGTTGTCTGCCAACTCCCTGGTGCCCGGCGAACCTTGTCCCTCATTGTCAGACTGGCTCAGCTGTTGAATGTGGGCAGGGCTCCGAGATGTCTGCTGGGATGTGGCAGGAATGGTGGTGGTGGTTGGCCCAGATGTTCCTGATCCAGGTGCTGCACGGGTTTGGGAACCAGAGGTGCCAGGTTGGTCGGGGTCATCCGTGGAGTGGTGAAAGGCGTCGCTGTCTGAGAAAGACAATGCTAATGTAATTTAACGCAACATCCATTTTTCATACACATTGTAGTTGGCACTGTTCCACCTGGTACTTGTCTATGCTTTGGATTGTCCTCAATGTTCACTTGTGGATGGGTATGTTGTGGGGTCAGATTGGTCTGTGCTCAGGAGTCATTGACGTGTGGGGGCATATTTACAATAACTAACACAGCCCTGCATATCAGCAGGGATTTTCCAGTCATTGTGCACCACAGCTATGCCAGCATAGATGCGACACATTTACAATGCGGAGCACCATGGTGGAAAAACGGCACAGCTGCATCATGCATCTGTGCCGTAGAAGTGGCGCATTGCTGGAATTGCGTCACCGGTGCAACGCAGCTCCAGCAATGCTCTGTGGCGCCCTAACTGCACAATGCTGCATCAATCCTTACGCCTGCTTCAAGCAAACACTGGGTTTTGACGCAACATGTAAATAAAAAGTGACTGAGTGAAATCCTGTAGATTTCACTCAGCCACTTTTGGAAAGTGTTGCAGCGTCCGAATGGCCAACCACCCCCTCCCACTGCGCCAGGACACCTACTTTTGGCGCAGGACTTTAGAAGGTGACACATCTCTCAGATGCGTCACCTTGTAAATACACAGCACCATGATGCCACTTTTGTGCGGCGCTGCGTCACAAAGGTGACGCAGCGGCGGCGTGAAAGAAGCACAGGGGGCTTGTGAATCTGCAACGTGCATTTTTAGCTTGGATGCTTCAGCAGATCTGTATTGGTTTTGTTGTGTTACATGACCATTGTGACAGTGGGGCACTACATTACCTGTCCCAGGAGGGTATGTTTGTGTAAGGGGTGTGTGTGACCGGCTGTGCTGGTAGTGGCAGTCTCGTGGTGTGGCTGTCCCCCCATGGAGCATGCTGCCATGACAATGGCTGTGAGTTCCTGTCCAAGAGATCGACCTTGTTGTCCTGGTGTTAAAGTTTGCACTGGTCACAGGGGGCCTTGTGCTGCCTACACCAGTGCCCAGTGTCAGCTATCTTTTCAGTACTTTCCCACTCTCTGGGCATTGAGCATGGTGCTTGGGTGTGTACCTGGGCCATACTGAAGGACTGGGCTATTTCTAAGGCCCAGCGGTGCCAGGGGACAACACCTGAAACCTTTGTGGGTTACCTGTTCTGGCGTACAAATCACAGAGACACGGGACCCTTCCTTCGGCGTCAAAGATCAGCGTTTATTTACTGCAGGGATACAGAGATCGCAAGAAGTACAACCACGTGTAGGTTCTGGGAGTCTGCTTCGAATTGCAAACGTGGATCGCTCCTTTTATACATAATTTCGTCATTGCACAACATAGTGAACAAAAGGTTACAACTCAGTTCCCACAGTAAACTTCAAAAGGGTCGCATTCATGTTTTCAGGAGCCCGGAACATAATTACAGTAACATCGCCAGTTCCCAACTGTAAAAGCACGTTATCTCACCATTAAGCACATTCCACTCTAGTCGTAAACGAGTTAAGTGAAGAGACAGAAACAGGTGCAAGAGAGACAAAGACAGACAGCAGATTGAAAAGAGTGTAGGGGCAATATCGGAAACGTGGTCACAGGATCAAAGGATTCGTGCCTAAACACATGCACGGCTGAAACAATAGACCAACCTGGCAAGATGCACCTCAAGCAGAGCCATCTGCCTCTTCCGTATCATCCCCTGGTCATAAAGACACACTCAAAGGATATGCGTCTTCCGCAAGAGCTTGGGAAACCCAGGGTCACAAAGCGAACACTGTCCGTTCGCCGGCTACGTGAGGGCAAGAAACAAAATGGATGCCGTATCTAAAATGGAACCCTTGGGCTCAGATGAAGAAACCCACGAATAGGACAAACGCTGCAAAGTAGAGTAGCGAAAACGCGTACACCCACTATACTCGTCATTTGCGGTTCATAGATACCAAACTCGTCCATATTTGAACAAGTCCAAAACGGCATTACGATTCTCACGGAACCTCAGACGCTCCTTTTGCCCTCATGTAGGCAAGCACTAGTCGATATCAGAATCGATTTCGATATTCATCAGATCGGTCAGTTGTTGCTGGAACATTATTCTATCCATCAATGTCTCTTTGGTAACAGATGGCCGTCTTATACACGTTGTAGCACAGAGGCCACATAAGGCAGGACCACACTGCACGCAAACAGAACGTCACAACAACCCCTACGATCATCAGAATCTTCCAACCCCAAGTCGACATCAGACCCCAAAACCTTCCAAGAAGCGTCCAATCACCTTCGTCTACGTGTATGGACTCGGAGATCTTGTGCAACTTCGAGATGGCTTGATAAACAGTTGGAGCGTTATCAGGAATGAAAATACAGCAGCTCGAATGGATCACCTTGCACACACCACCTCTATCTGCGAGTACAACGTCTAAAACCATATGGTTCTGCAACGTCATAAGTCTATCCGCCTGAAGCTCTGCCGTCAGGTTACCAAGAGCACTTGCAGTAGGCGTGGGCGGAAAATCCGTTCCGCTCGCGGATTTTGCGGATTTTCGGGAAATCCGCAATCCGCGAGATTTGCGAATTTCCCGCAAAATCCGCAAATCCGCGAGCAGCGGATTTTGCTCGCACTGCTCGCACTGTTCGCGTGAGTTCGCGCCCCGCGAATAAGTGCAAAATTGCAGAAATACGATCTTAGCAAAACTGAAAGTAACTACTTACCAGGTTCAAAAGTTCAGGCTCATCATTAGTAGCCATTTCCTGGAGTGCTTCCTGAGGGGCCCCTCCAGAGTTCAGTTGCCAGTTGAAACTAGTATGTGACCCTGCTCTGAACCTCAGAATAGTTACACATATGCCACAAAGGTCCTGAATTACAGCTAAGGGAGACAAGCAGGAGCCAGGCTGGAAGTTAAAATCCATTAATCAGCCCCTAATTCATTATTGTCAGTTGGGGCAGGGCAGGTGTTGTAACTAATTTTGCAACAATGAAAGCACTTAGCAAGTGCAAAAGATCACTAATCAGGGCGCACTAAGGAAGCAGGTGCCAGCTAAAAAAATATTCTGTGACACATGAATCAGCCCCAAATTAATTCAGGTCACTTGAGGCAGGGAAGGTGTGCTTTGCTTTGCCGAAAATAATGTACACTGGACAACCAGAGGGTGTGGTGATGAAACAGAGGGTGGCATGGGTGGGCCAGAGGGTGGCATGAGTAGTCAGAGAGTGGCAGTGGTGACAGAGAGTGGCAGTGATGAAGAAGAGTGTCCCAAACAGGCTGGACACGTAGAAACAAAGAGTTCGCGAAACTTGCGACCCGACAGGTAAGTTCGCAATTTGCGAAAGTGTACAAAACCCTCGCGAACTGGCAGAAACACGGGCGAACACAAAAAAAAAAAAAATCCGCAAATTCGCGGGAATTCGCGGATTTTGCGGATTGCGAATCCGCAAATCCGCAAAATTCGCGAACGCGAGATCCGCAAAATTCGCTCATGCTTAACTTGCAGTTATGTTAGCAGTCGATTCTACCACACGAGTTAACTGCCTCAGGTTCCTACTATTGATCATAGGTCCCCAAAACGGCAGGAACCCCTTAAAGAAGTCTCCTGCTTCTTGACCGGCAGTGTCCTCTTTGCTAATAACGCCTCTCACAACTCTAGTCTTGTGATAATCTGAGGCAACTGTGAAAGTCGGTGGCAAAAGATTCGCGATATAGCAGGTGCCCGAGAAATCACGGGGCAACCACGTATATGCGCGATCATAACATACAAAATAAGTACCCTTGGCAGTTAGGAGGACAGGGGAAGAGAGCATCGGTAAAACGTACGTCTCAGTACAAGCACTCTTCCCAAGCTGAGCTCTCGGATTATAACCAAGACCTTTCAAGCAGAAATTACCGAGGTGGGGTACGATCTAGATCGGAGACGAGCTCTTAAGCTGTCTATCACCCACTGACATACTATACTCAGCCTCACTCAGATCCTTGTATGCTCGCACCTCTTCCTCTGGAATAAGCGATGCATCAAAAATATCTCTATCCAAGTCAGCAATCGCTATCGCCAGAGACTTATGGTACGGGCCGGGACCAAGGTCTGCAGAGCGTGGCTCTCGACAGGGGAAGGAATCTAGTGCACTACGGAACATGGTTTGAAACGCTCGAGCTGACCCCTCGGAGCTGTAAGGAAGAACCAAATACGGAATACCCTTATCCATGGTATGTTGTATTAACCCGCACACCCAACAGTTGGTAGTGTTCATCACCAACTGATTTTGATGAAGAAGTTGGACAAAGGAGTTGTTCATAAAATCCGCACGTCTAACCTGTTCATGTTGGGGCAGAAGATGAAAGGAATGTGGAGAAACAGTGGAAACAGAATTCAGATCATGAGAAGAAGAAGAAGTAGGTTAAGTGGAAGGTAATAACGACTGGATTCCAAAATACACTCCACCCACCAGTAACATAGAAACAGTCAGGAACAGCATGAAAACCTGAAACAAAAAACATTTTGTTCGCAACACCTTATGCAATTTGGATCTTTGCGCCGACATCCTCTCTACTTCCGACAGCTTAGAGAACTCCATCCTCTAAAAACCGTCTGTAACGTTCTTGACGCACTTCGTTCTGAGTAGCGATTATCAATTCCCAGGAGTTCCCAGGAATCGACAAAAGTAACCGACCTAGTGTCAGAAACCTGCTAAACAGAAGGAAGTACCCGCACGGCCCTACGATCAACCCGGATGATAGGTTTTAATCAAATAAATATTTCAATTTTAATAAAAGTCTCCTAGCTGTACAGGAAAGGAACATACATGATATATAGCATGAGGATTGAAAAACACAAAATCAATGAAAAAAATGCAAATGTTCGCACTGTTGGTGGCAACAGTGAGGGGAATGTAAAATTTAAAAACAAAAAGGAATTCTTTATTAGTCCTTGTCACGCGATCGAAGAAAGTATCGACTTTTTCCAGGTCGAGTTTGCTCTTCAAATAACTGCTCAGATGGCAGTTCAGAACTTGAATTCTCCAATGCTGAAGATGAAGGTACAGTTCCAGACAATTCAACAGGTGTATCTGACTGAACCGCATTGTTCTCTACAGGTTGAGCATCACTGAATGGCTCGTAGCGTTGAAGGGTCTCGGTCTCCGTTGGGGCAACTCCAGTTCTTACCCAGTTCTCTGCTGGCAAAGGAAGTGGAACCTTCTTCGTATGGGTGGCATGCACCCAGTTCTTCCTGCCTTCCAACCGAACTGCAGTCCTTGTTGCCAGCAAAACTTGGTAAGGTCCCACAAATCTTGGCTCGAGGTTACGTTTTCTCCCAAAATTCCTGGTGACAACCCAGTCACCAGGTTGGAGCCGATGTCCAGGACCCTGTTTGTGCCAGTAGTGCTTCAAAAACCTGTTGATGAATCAAACTCAATTTAGCAGTCAGATCATAAAGATAGTCAATCAACATTGGATATTCAAGACTGTCAAAATGTTTAGGCCTCGGGACTCCCCAAATGTTTGCAGGGCGGCCGAACACAATCTCATATGGGCTAAGCCCTACTCGAGAGTGCACAGTCGCCCTGGTCGATAAGAGAGCTAGAGGCAGTGCATCAGGCCATGACAGACCAGTCGTGGCTTGAATTTTGGCAAGTTTCAGTTTCAGAGTACCATTGTACCCTTCCACTAAACCCGCCGATTGAAGATGATTAGCGCTATGGAATTTCTGACGAATTCCAAGGCTCTTACACACACTCTTCATCACACTTCCCACAAACTCACTTCCGTTATCTGACAATACAATCCGTGGCATTCCATACCGAGGAAAGTATTCCTTCAGTAGGACTTTCGCTGTAGACAGGGCAGTATTATCCTTAAGGGGGTAGGCCTCGATCCATCTGGAGAACGCTCAAACCACAACCAAAACATATTTCAGGTTATTGCATCTCTCCATATGGATGAAGTCCAATTGGATAACTTCAAAAGGACATGTAGGAGGAGCAAAATGACCAGGTGGAGTGGGGGTGCCCTTACCAGGATTATACATCAAACATACCATACAGTTCTTAACAACTCTCTCAGCACACTTAACAATCCCATCATTCTTCCATACAGGAGACAACAACTTACATATACCTTTCGCGCTAATATGTGACAAGCCATGGGCCATAGTAACAACGGCAAGCACATATGCATCCGGTAACATCCACCTCTGACATTCCGACAAATCAACCCAACATCCATGCGCATCTAACTTTCCAGTGCTTTCTTTCCACTTAGTCTTTTCAATCTCGGTAGCCTCATTCTGAATCGCTTTAACACTCTCCACAGTGTCTTCACACATACCAGTCTCCGACGGCCATCTCACTGAACTCATAACATACATTCGAGTTGTCAGATTCTTAGCCGTCTCCTTAGCAATCTCGTCTGCAAACGCATTACCACGACCCACATCATCCGTAACCTTTCAATGCGCGCTGCATTTAATGATTGCCACCTGCTTAGGCAATGTAAGTGCATCCAAAAGCTCGTTCACAAGCTGTCCATGTTGGATCTTCGTACCATGCGATGTCATAAATCCTCTTTCTCTCCACAATCGACCAAAGCTATGGGCTACGCCAAATGCATATTGACTATCTGTAAACACATTCACTCGCTTCCCTTTAGACAAAAGACACGCTCTTGTTACCGCAATCAACTCTGCCGCTTGCGCTGAATTCTGACTCAATCTCGCAGTTTCCACAACCGTACTCAACGTCACTACAGCATACGCAGTCGTCACATCACCATTCGGCAACTTAAAACATGAACCATCAACATACAATGTACCATCGGGATCTACCAATGGAGTGTTTTTCAGGTCAATACGACCTTTCGTCTCTTCTTCAGTTCTTAAATAACAATCATGTGGTGCTACATCATCTGATTCCATATTAGTCGGCAACAATGTTGCTGGGTTCAGCACATTACAACGCTTAATCTGTATATGACTTGCCAAAAGCGCCAACTCATAACCGGACAACCTTGCGCTCGTCAAGTGTTGAGTTTTTGTTCGATTCAAGAGAGTGTCAACTGCATGCGGAACCATCACCGTAAGCATATTATCCATGACCAGGTCTGCGGATTGTCGAATGGACACCGCAGCTGCCGCTGTCGCTTTTAGACAACTCGGCAATGCTCTAGCTACTGGGTCTAAGGTCGAGGAAAAATATGCACATGGACGCTGTTTACCACCAAATTGTTGCGTCAAAACACTTAACGCACAACCTTCTCTCTCGTGAACGTATAATGTAAACGGCTTACTGTAATCATGAGTACCTAACACAGGAGCCGAACACAACACATCACGTAATTCAGAAAAACTTTTCTGATACTCTTCAGTCCAAGGCAAAGGAGTCGGAACATCCTTACATGTGAGAGCTAACAATGGCTTCGCTAAAAAATGAAAAGTTTGGAATCCATTGTCTGCAGTATGACGTAATACCTAGAAAGGCACGTACATCTCTCTGAGTTGTTGGCACAGTCATTCGAGCAATCGCTGCAATTCTTTCTGGGGTCAACCTTCTTCCCTCCTTTGACAATAAGTGACCTAAATAGGTTACTTCTTGACAACAATACTGTAGCTTAGAAGGTGACACCTTGTGATGTAAGTCACATAAATGCTGTAATAGCGATACTGTAGCAGTTTTGCAAATCTGCTGGGTATCAGCAGCCACCAACAGATCATCAACGTATTGAATCAAGGCCGCGCCAGCCGGTAACACAAACGCATCAAGTTGACTCTTAAGGGCTTGGCTGTAGATCGATGGACTCTCACAGTAGCCCTGAGGAGCGCATTTAAACCTGAAGCTGAGACCACCTAATGAGAAGCCGAATAGATCTCTGCTTTCCTCAGCAATCGGAATGCTAAAGAAGGCATTCTTCAGGTCGATTACCAAGAACCAACAGGCAGAGGCTGGAATCAGGGTCAGCAAAGCTGTGATGTCAGGCACCACGGGAAACTGTGGGATCACAATTTTGTTTACTTCTCTTAAATCAATGACAAAACGGTACACAGGAGGCTTGGATGGATCAGTTTGTTTCAAAATAGGTAACACAGGACTGTTACACACATTTCCCCGAGTTTCCTCGATAACATCCTTTTTGATCAAATCATAAATGATCGCTAATAGCGCTCGCTCACCATCAAGAGAGATACAATACTGGGGAATGCGTGGCAATCGCACATTCGATTTCAATTGGACGACATAAGGTGATATGTCCAACAGGCCCACATCATTGGGACCTGTTGCCCACAAAGACTCAGGAAGAGAACTCAATTCCGGCGGGAGCTTATCAGTTGACAAGTACATAGGAGAGATCACCCTCTGACCTAATGTAAGCTCCACTCCCATAGGAGAGCAGTACAAAGTCGCATATAACCGCTTCAACAAATCCAGGCCCAAAAGATTCTCACCACAACCAGTAGTCAAAATCAAAGGAGCCTCTAGCTCACGTGGCCCAATTGTAAGGGGCAAAGGGCTAGAGACTGGATTGCTAACCAGGGCGCCAGAGAATCCAACGGAAACATTCGTTAAGCCAGACAAAGGTGCGCCAGGGAGTTTCGAATGCATGATGGAACTTTTCGCTGCACCAGTGTCCAACAGAAAAGGCTCAACTACGCCCGATGTGGCAACTGCGACGTAAGGCCCTCTCTGATCACCCGGAACTGATACTACTCCCTCTCTTTGTCTATGGCTGTCCTAGTAATTACCGTCTGCATCAATGTCATGCTCGACGTAATAGTCATCCACATGGTACTGTGCAGATCTACCGGACGGTGAGTTGCGCTGATCAAAACAATTGTTCGAGTCCGATGAAGAAGTAGAACGCTCATTCTGATTTTGAGAGATACCACGGCCTCTACCTCGAGATGCCTGCTGAGGACCACTACGACCACCTCGGGCCGAAACACCATTATTTCGGTCACGTAAAACAGGACAATTAAACTTCAAATGACCCTCACCCCTACAATATGCACATTGATTATACCCAAGCATAGATCTGGGTGTAGAAGAATCAGAACGTGACTGCATCCTAGAAGACTGCAACTGTGATCTATTTTGCTGTTGCGAGTCATTTTGATTCGAGCGCGGAGGATACGCTTGCTGCAACAAAACCTTAGTTTTAAGCTCTTTCGTTTTCTTGTCTGCACGATCATTTTCTTCTTTCTCCCTATTGTCATAGTATTGAGCCGTTGCTAAGATTTGAGCCGTGGTCGAAACAGCCCATGAACTTTCAGAATTTTTCAATTTTTTGCATAGCTCAGGCAACAGATTCAACACAAATTTATCAACAAACAACCGCTGACCTCCCTCAGTGCTCATATCCTGACCACTGTGATCGATAAATGCTTCCTCAAATCTAGTAAAGAAATCGGAGACACTCTCATCTTTCTTTTGCTTGCAAGCAGACAATTTATCCCAATTTACCCTCATCGCTGGCATAAGCGTTTTCATGAGCGTAATGATTCTTTGGGGCAAAGCCGTAATTAACTGTTCAGGCTTAGCCCCACCAACTTGTAGTGCATCAGCCGCCGCAAGAGCAGCCCAATCACCCCCTAACTCAGCTGCGTGATTCTCTTGACGAATTTTTGCCCAAATCGGTTGCGGTACTATGTTACCAAACAACATGTCAATATCGGCAAGGTTCATAATAGTAGCATCCACAAGTTGGGATAACTTCTTATAATAACCTGCTGGATTTTTCTGTGGATCTGGCAAAGATTGTTTCACCTGTAAAACTTCCGATCGCTTCCATGGGAGGTGTATCCAAACTCTCTGGAAGTGTTGCAAAATTGCAGGATTGGCGGCAGCATCACCTGGCATCCAAACTGGGGGAACTTCTCGCATGGGATACTGACCAGGTTGTGCTTTCCAATCATCAGAGTCGTTGTCAAACGACACTCGAGGAGGCACAATAGTCCTAAAGGCTAACAAACGCTCTAATGCACGTCGTACGTTACCGCCTACAATCATGCCGCTCGAGAACTGATTTTGTAGTTCAGTCATATCGGGCGGTACATTATCTAGCTCATCATTATCCCACTCCTCTCTTAAGGATTTACACATTTCCTCAAACACGAATCTTTGTGTGGGCTCATTGAACTGAGAGAACGTATCGTAAACTATGCGTGGTGTGTACTTAGCAGGATGTCTAATCCACTTGCGCGCCATAGTCACTAACGTCTCACTTTCCCTGCCACCTGGAATTTGACTCCGTCTCTGAGAGGCGTCAGAGACATCGGACCCAAGTATCGGTCCGAAAAGTGGAGAATAGAGATTAGCAACAGCATTAGGTATACGACTACGAACAGAAGGAGAAGAGGAGGGAAGTACAGGAGCAACAACGTGAGGACTGAACGTTGGTGCAGCAGGAGTAGCCAAGATAGCAGGAGTAGCAGGAGCAATAGACTGAGAAGGTATAGGCAAAGGAGCAGTAGGAAGAAGGGCAGGTAAGGGAGCAGGGACAGCTTGGGGAACAAGAGGATTCAGAGGAACAGGACCAACGACAGGCTGACCAGCAGCCGCCGGAACAACAGGTTGAGGGACAAGAGGAACAACAGGGGCTGCAGTACCCTGAGCAAAAGGAGGTGGTGATTTTAATAAATAGGATAATAAAGGATCCTCTGTCGACTCCTCTCCCGTCTTATCAGAACCAGACGGTAAAACCGGATAACATTTATCCACCGCCATACGATGCAATCTAGTGAAAACTTCCTTTTCCTTCTCGTCTTTATCTCGCTGATATTGTTCGGCACTTTGCATCATTGTAATGATACCGTCTCTTTTATTTTTCTTTATTTGCTTGATTTCTTTCTGTTTGGCCTCTTTACGCCACAACCGTAAGGAATCAAACATGGCCGGCCTAGCTTTCTTCTTAAACAATTTTGCTTCGAGATTATCTAAAATCTCAATTTCGAAACTACCATGAGGTGGCCAACTAAGAACACCATAGTTTTTCGTGTAGCGGATACAACAGTCATTATAGGCAATTGGACCCACTCCGTGTCGACTATAGAGCTCATAAACCGGAGTTCCAACTGGAGGTATCGGACATGAGTCCTCCAACCGGGAATCCGTGGCGCAACATTTAAGGAAACCAAACAAAGTACTACGGCCAGGCATTGTGCACACTAACCGAGCTTACAAACTTCAAGGGTTATCGAATTACGATGTCCTCGCAAAAATACGAGGCCCTCGGTTTTTGGCAATTGCAATCGTTAAATAAAAACCCAACAACTAAGAACCAACAACTAAGAACCACAAATGCAATGGAACCATGCAAACAACCAAGTTTCAACGACAAAGCAAATGTCCCAAAAAAGGAACCAACAACTAAGGACTGGGAGCGACCCACAAATACTTAACTGAAAGAACAATGGCGTCACCAGGAAGGCCTGTCTATGGTCTCGCTGTACAAAGAACTACGCCAGGCACCAAAACAGGTCGACAGTCAGGGCATCAGTCCGTCGCAGCCGTCAGGAGGCGGGAATCTTCGCAGGAAAAGTCTTCGGACCACTTATTTCGACAACTGGATCGATGAAGCGGGGTGCACCTTCCCTCGGAGATTTCACACGAAGTTCCTCACTGTCGTCGGGCTTTGGACCGGTACCGCTGATGTCGCCCTACGTTGGGCGCCAACTGAAGGACTGGGCTATTTCTAAGGCCCAGCGGTGCCAGGGGACAACACCTGAAACTTTCGTGGGTTACCTGTTCCGGCGTACAAATCACAGAGACACGGGACACTTCCTTCGGCGTCAAAGATCAGCGTTTATTTACTGCAGGGATACAGAGATCGCAAGAAGTACAACCACGTGTAGGTTCTGAGAGTCTGCTTCAAATTGCAAACGTGGATCGCTCCTTTTATACATAATTTCGTCATTGCACAACATAGTGAACAAAAGGTTACAACTCAGTTCCCACAGAAAACTTCAAAAGGGTCGCATTCATGTTTTCAGGAGCCCGGAACATAATTACAGTAACATCGCCGGTTCCCAACTGTAAAAGCACGTTATCTCACCATTAAGCACATTCCATTCTAGTCGTAAACGAGTTAAGTGAAGAGACAGAAACAGGTGCAAGAGAGACAAAGACAGACAACAGATTGAAAATAGTGTAGGGGCAATATCGGAAACGTGGTCACAGGATCAAAGGATTCGTGCCTAAACACATGCACGGCTGAAACAATAGACCAACCTGGCAAGATGCGCCTCGAGCGGAGCCATCTGCCTCTTCCGTATCATCCCCCTGGTCATAAAGACACACTCAAAGGGATATGCGTCTTCCGCAAGAGCTTGGGAAACCCAGGGTCACGAAGCGAACACTGTCCGTTCGCCGGCTACGTGAGGGCAAGAAACAAAATGGATGCCGTATCTAAAATGGAACCCGTGGGCTCAGATGAAGAAACCCACGAATAGGACAAACGCTGCAAAGTAGAGTAGCGAAAACGCGTACACCCACTATACTCATCATTTGCGGTTCATAGATACCAAACTCGTCCATATTTGAACAAGTCCAAAACGTCATTACGATTCTCACGGAACCTCAATATGGGATGAGGGCAATTGGGCATGGGAGTCCACAGAAATGTTTCTAGGGGTGGGCACATTTTTACCTTTATCACCATCCCCCTCGCACCCTTCTCCCCCTCCCCCTTGCACCCTACTCCCCCTCCCCTTTGTACCCTTCTCCCCCTCCCCCTTGTACCCTGCTCCACCTCTGTACCCTGCTGCACCTCTGCCTTGCACCCTTTTTTACCTTGTACCCTTCTCCCCTCTGCCTTGCATACTTCTCCCCTCCTTGCACCCTTCTCACTCTCTGCATGGCACCCTTTTCAGACACCCCTTGCACCCTTACCACACAAAGGAGAGGGCTGCCACCTGGAACAATGTCGCCATTTCAAAAGCATGATGGACTAGGTCCGGCCCTGACTGGGCCCACACCAGATGCACTGGCGATCCAGGGAGGCAAGAGCTCCCCTTGCTCCCCCTTCCGGGCGCCCATGCAATTGGTTCTGATTTGGAGTCCCACAATCAATCGTACGACTGAATCGAATTCATAGCCTTTCCGTACGACTCGTACAATTCCATCCAAATCGCGTAGTACGATTCGTTTGACTGAATTGGTGCGAACCGTACAAAAAGCAAGGGAAAATATGTACGACACGGACCCTCATAATGAACCGTACGAATCGTAAACATGCTGTACGACCCAACAAGTATAATCCGGACCGAGGAATGAGAACGCGATTCGTACAGAAAACGTCAGGTATGAGTGATTCGTACAGAGAGCCACACAATCACATACGCACCGTGCCCCTGCAATCATGGGGTGTACGCACCATACACCAACGCACCGTACCCCTGCAATCATGGGGTGTACGCATCATACTCCTGCAATCATGGGGTGTACGCACCGTACCCCTACGCACCGTACCCCTGCAATCATGGGATGTACGCACCTTACCCCAACGCACCGTACCCCTGCAATCATGGGGTGTACGCACCGTACCCGGGGGGTCAGTTTCGTACACGGTTCTAGTCGGAATCTGCTTTTCCAGAGGTTTGGAGGTTTGGAGCTCCTGTACAAAAAGAGACATAGGGAGTGTTGACGAGACGAATCGTACTTGCTGGGTCGGAAAAAGTTGCTTCGATCCGTACGGACGTCGCGTACTGCGTGTTCCGAATGTGATTCGTACGGATTTTTAAGTCGTATGGTCTTTCGTACGATTCGTACTGAGATCTGCTTGGGGTCCGAATCGTACTTCATCGTACGTACGGGGACGTTTAAGGGTACAATTTGTACGGTAAATATGCTCTGTACGGCTAATTTTATGGGATTTTACAGAATCTGAATCAGCCTCAAAGGGGCCGATTCCGATCTTGGTTGGAAAGCACTCCGGCTGGGCCAGATCCGGGGTGTTTTCCGACCGAGCCGGACTCCTGCAGTCCGACCGAGCAAGTACGATGCAGCCGTATGCTGTCGGACTCGGTTCGGTCGGACTCCCATTGAAGTCAATGGGAGCCGATCGTACGTTGCCTAAATGGGCTCCCATCGACTGAATGGGTACTTTGCAGACAAGTGCGCCCCCTACAGTGGGTACGTGTTGGTGCCATCCTCACCGTACATGCCTGTGTTGGGGAGATGTCCGAGTTGTAGCGCTGCAGGTAACAGGGGGTCCGATGCAGACCCCCAAAGCCCAACTCCGGGAGCTATTGCGTGCCGGAAGCTCCGACTCTATCCGGCTGTCCGAATCGAGCATTGTACTGGCTCGGTCAGAATTCGCCTCCATTGCGCGACATGGTTTGCTTACGGCCGAGATGTACGGAGAAAATGGGACCCAGAAAATAATTCGGACAGAGATTTTGGGATTGTTCGCATCGTACTTCAACATCCGGACCCGTGTACGAACAGGAGGGAAATTCAGCCTCCGAATCCGATCTGCTAAGGCCGAACCCAATTCGGTGCCCTTCCGACCGAGATTGGAATCGGCCCCTATATTGGGGTAGGTGGTGGACAATAAACCTAATTATTTACTATTCCAACTGGAACCTAAATTAAGTTGGGGTAGGTGTTGGACACTGAACCTATTTAATTTACTATTCCCACTCCAATCTACATTAAATTGAGGTAGGTGCTGGACACTGAATCTATTTAATTTACTATTCCCACTCCAATCTACATTATATTGTGGTAGGTGCAGGACAATAAACCTAGTTAATTTACTATTCCCATTCCAATCTAAATAAAATTGGGGTAGGTGCTGGACACTGAATCCATTTAATTTACTATTCCCACTCCAATTTACATTAAGGGGTCGATTCCGATTCGGGAAACAAATCCGTACGACGATTCGAATTTGTAGCCGTTTCCGTACGAATGGTACAAATCCATCCGAATTGCGTAGTACGATCCGTAGTAAAAAATATGTCCGAATCGTTGCAAACCGTACGAAAAGCAAGGGAAAATCCGTACAATACGGACCCTGAAAGTGAACCGTACGAATCGTAAACATGCCGTACGAACCGACAAGTCCCGTCCGGACCGTATGAGCAAATCGTACGGAGTGCCACACAATCACATAGGGTCCGGTTCGTTTACCCCATGATCATGGGGTGTACGAACCGTACCCCTACGATCATGGGGTGTACCAACCGTACACCTATAATCATGGGGTGTACGAACTGTACCCCTACGATCATGGGTTGTAGGAACCGTACCCTATGATCGTAGATGTATGAACCGTACCCCTACAATCATGGGATGTAGGAACCGTACCCCATGGTTGTAGGTGTGCAAACCGTACCCCTATGATCATGGGGTGTACGAACTGTACCAGGGGTCCGTTTTGCACGCACTTCGACTCGAATTCTGCTTTCCCGGTCATTTTGAGCTCTCATAAAAAAAGAGTCACACAGAGAGTTGACTGGACGAATTGTACTTGCTGGGTTGGAAAATGATGCTTCGATCCGTAGGGACATTGCGTACTGCATGTTCCAAATTCGATTCATACGGATTATTGAGTCGTATGAGCTTTGGTACGATTCAGACGGAGAACTGCTTTGGGTACGTATCGTACTACATCGTACGTACGGGGACGTTCGAGGATACGATTTGTACGGGAAAAATGCTGCGTATGGCTATTCGTATGGGATTTTACCGAATCGGAATCGGCCCCCAAATTGGAGTAGGTGCTGGACAATAAACCTAATTAATTTACTATTCCCATTCCAATCTAAATTAAATTGGGGTAGGTGCTGGACACTGAACCTATTTAATTTACTATTCCCATTCCAATCTACATTAAATTGAGGTAGGTGCTGAACACTGAATCTATTTAATTTACTATTCCCACTACAAATTAAAATAAAGTAAGTACCTTCTAAAATATAAACATAAATACTTATAATTTTTTATCATTTTAAATACTAAAAAAAACAATTTGAATATTATTTTCAATATAAATGTCTATTTCTAAATATATGTAAACACACTCTCAAATCTTATCCCATATAAACTCAACATCCCACTCCTGAAATTTTATGTAAAATCTGAAATTTATTGAATTATTTTCCTACTATTTTTTCAAATTTTAATTAATTAAAAATAAAAATGTTATAACACTCCCCACCTTTTCCCCTATGAACCCAACATCTACCTCTTCCAAATATTTAAATTCGAAATTTCAAAAATGAATTTCAAATTTTTTTTTTTTAGTGGTGTTTTATATAGCGATCGGCTACTCCGGAGAGATTCCCGGCGCTTTAAGACCTATAACAGAATAAATTTCGAAATTTATAAAAAAATTATAAATATTTTAAAATACTCCCCACCCTTATCCCCTATAAACACAACATCCCATTCCTAAAATGTATTTAAAATTTTTAAAATGTACATAATGAATTTCCTATTTTATTTGCAAATTTTTAATAATTAAATATAAATATTTTAAAACACTCCCCACCCTTATCCCACTCCAATCAACATTAAGGGGCCGATTCTAAATCGGGAAAAACCACTCCGAATAGCCGTACGGAGCGTTTATCCTGTATGAATTGTGCCCAGCAACCTCCCCGTCCGTACGATGAAGTACGATTCGTACCAGGAGCAGGACTCCGTAAGAATCGTACAAAGACCGTACGACTCTAATCTCTGCGCGATTATCCCTCGGAACCCGCTGTACGCGACATCCATATGTTTCGAAGCAGGTTTTCCCGACCCAGCAAGTATTATTTGTGTCGGGTGCGCACCGTACAACGCTTTTTTTACAGGAGCCCAAAACGTCCGGAGAAGCAGAGTTCACCTCGAAACAGGTACGGAACGGCCCTGCCAGGTTACGGTGCGTACACCCCATGTCTGCAGGGGTACGGTCCGTACCCCTGCGATCATGGGTATTACGCACCATACCCCATGATCGCAGGGTGTACGCACCGTACCCCATGATCACAGGGTGTACAGTTCGTACACCCTGCGATCATGGGGTACAGTGCGTACACCCCATGATCGCAGGTGTATGCACCGTACCCCTGCAATCATGGGGTGTACATACCGTACGGGGTGTATGTGATAGTGTGGTTGTCCGTACAAATCGCCCTTACCTGACGTGGACCCTACGAAATGCATCCTCATACCCCAGTCCGGATCGTACTCGTCGGGTCGTACAGCATGTTTACCCTGTGAGGGTCCGTGTCGTACGGTTTCACCCTTGCAATTCTTTCGGTTCGCGTCGATTCAGACGGATTGACGGGATACGGATCGTACTACGCAATTCGGATGGACGTGTATGATTCGCACGGAGAGGACTCCAGATACGATTCGGACGGATGCTTTTTTTCCTGAATCGAAAGCGGCCCCTAAATTGGGGTAGGAGCTAGACACTATTCCTAATTACTTTACTATTCCCACTCCAATCTATATTAAGGGGTCGATTGCGATTCGTTAAAATCCCCTAGAAATAGCCGTACGGAGCATATTTCCCGTAAGAATCGTATACCTTCAACGTCCCCGTCGGTTGATGAAGTACGATCCGAACCCAAAGCAGATCTCCGTATGAATCGTACCAAACACCATACGACTTACAAATATGTACAAATCACATTCGGAACACTCAGTACGCGACGTCCATACGGATCGAAGCCGCTTTTTCCGACCCAGCAAGTACGATTCGTTATGACAGCACTCCATACGACTTTTTTTCTAGGGAGTTTAAAACGTCGGTAACAGCAGATTTCGACTCGAACCGCATGCGAAACGGACCCCCGGGTATGCGAGTACACCCCATGATTGCAGGGGTACAGTGCGTAGGGGTACGGTGTCATGGGGTACAGTGCGTAGTGGTACGGTGCGTAGGGGTACGGTGCCCTGGGGTACAGTGCATAGGGGTACGGTGCGTGCGGGTACAGAGCATGGGGGTACGGTGCGTAGGGGTACAGAGCATAGGGGTACGGTGTGTACCCCCATGAGTGCAGTGGTACGGTGCATATGTGAATGTGTGGCTCTCCGTACGAATTGCTCATACGACCTTTCCAGTACGAAACGCGTTCTCGGTCCCCGGTCTGGATCGTACTTGCCGGGTCGTACGGAATGTTTACGGTTCGTACGGTTCACTTTCAGGGTCCGTTTAGTACGGTTTTTCCCTTGTTTTTCGTACGTTCGCAAAGAGTCAGATGCATTTTTTACCTAAGGATCGTACTACGCGATTCGGACGGATTAGTACGATTAGTACGGAAACGGCTACAAATTCGAATCGTCGTACGGATTTGTTTCCCGAATCAGACTTGACACCTAAATTGGGGTAAGTACTGGACACTGAATCTATTTAACTTACTATTCCCACTCCAAATTAAAATAAAGTAAGTACCACCTAAAATATAAACAAAAATATTTACATTTTTTAATAATTTTAAATACTAAAAAACAATTTGAATATAATTTTTTTAATATAAATTTCTATTTCTAAATATATATAAACACACTCTCAAATATTATCCCATATAAACTCAACTTCCCACTCCTGAATTTGTATGTAAAATCCGAAATTTCCTACTATTTTTTCAAATTTTAATTAATTAAAAATAAAAATGTTATAACACTCCCCACCTTTTCCACTATAGACCTAACATCTAACTCTTCAAAATATTTTAATTCAAAATTTCTAAAATGTATTTCCTATTTAAATTTCGAAATTTATAAAAAAAATTATAAATATTTTAAAATACTCCCCACCCTGCTCCCCTATAAACACAACATCCCACTCCTAAAATGTATTTAAAATTTTTAAATTTATATAATGAATTTTCTATTCTATTTTCAATTTTTTTTGTTCATTAATTATAAATATTTTACAACACTCCCCACCCTTATCCTCAATAAACCACACAACCTGCTCCTAAAATGTATTTATAATTTAGAAAATGTATATTTAAATTTCCTATTTTAATTTGAAATTTTGAATAATTAATTATAAATGTTTTAAAGCATTCCCCAGCCTTATCCCCTCTAAAACCAACATCCCGCTCCTAAAATGTATTTTTAATGTAGAAATGTTATAATTTTTTTCCAATTTTAATTTGAAATTTTGAATAATAAATTGTAAATATTTTAAAACCGTCCCCAACTTTGTCTGTTACTCTCTTCAATAGATTGTGAAACTCTCCCCCGCTTTTATTAACTTTGCAGGATATTGATTCAGCCATCCATCACCTGAAGGGTGGGAAAGCGCCAGGCCCAGATGGGGTACCGATTGACTTGTTGAGACCATGCCTGAAATTTGGGTTCCCCTTATCATGATTACTTTGAATACTTCCCTATCCACCACTATTCACCCCTCATGGTCTAACGCAACACTAGTACCCATATTTAAAAAGGTTGACAATATTTTGCCCTATCTCACTCATCAACAGCACTACTAAAATCATATGTAGAGTCATTTATGACCGTTTGGTTTAATGGGCAGCTGACAAGAACATACTCTCCCCTTTTCAAATTGGATTCCGGCCAAAACTGAGAACCAACGGACAATGCCTGAATCTGGCTCTGACCATTTCAAAATACACCAAGGCCAAGCACTCCCCCATCTACTTAGCTTTCATGGATCTATCCACCGCCTTTGATTCAGTAAGCAGAACATAACTCTGGTTAATTTAGCTGGATCAAGGCGTGGACCCCCTTTGGTGAATTTCTTATACTGCCTGCACTTGGACCTTTCAGCTCGGGTTTGTTTAAATTCCCTTGTGGAGCTTTCTTCTGAATTTCCTCTGAAGAGTGGAGTGAGGCAGAGTTGTAAATTGGCACCTTTATTATTTATGTTATATATCAACGGATTAACAGCCCATTGATCTACTTCTCAGATTTACCCGGAATTGCAGGCTCCCTTATCCATGCTTTACTATACGCTGATGACGCAGTGTTGTTAGCCCTCACTCCAAAAGCATTGAGACATCAGGTGTACTGTTATGATTCCTTCATGCACAATCTGAATCTAAACACTAAGGGGCCAATCCCGATCTCAGTTGGAAAGCACTCCGACCGAGCCAGTTCCTGGGTGTTTTCCGACCAACCTGGACTCCTACAGTCCGACCGAGCGAGTACGATGCGGCCGTATGCTGTCCGACTTGGTTCGGTTGGACTCCCATAGAAATCAATGGGAGCTGATGGTACGATGCATACATGGGCTCCCATTGACTGAATGGGTACGTTGTGGACAAGTGCCCCCCCTACAGTGGGCCATCTGCACCGTACATGCCAGTTTTGGGGAGACCCCCCCTGTGTCCGAGTCATAAGGGTGCGGGTAACTGGGGGTCCGGCGCAGACCCCAAAGTCCACCCCCGGGATATACTTTGAGCCAGACGCTCCGACTCGATCCGGCTGTGCGAATCCAGCATCGTACTGGCTCGGTCGGAATTCGCCTTCATTGCATGCCACGGTTAGCTTTTCGGCAGAGACGTACGGAGCGGTTTGGACCCGGAAACGATTCGGACGAAGATTCCGCGCTTCTTCGCATCGTACTATGTCGTCCGGACCCATGTACGAACCGGACGGAAATTCAGCCTCCGAATCGGATCCGCTGATGCCGAACCCGATTCGGTGCCCTTCCGACCGAGATCGGAATCGGCCCCTAATTATTCTAAGTCGCACATCATGTCCTGTGGCCCGGGTAAACTAAGGCTCAATAAAATTAGTATCAATGGACATTCTTTGACGATGATAAAGCATGATTTTTGCGAAATATTCTTGCTTGCTCAAATCTGCTAATAAGTGTTATTAACAAAACAAATGACTAATGGTATGATTTTTAACATATTACGAACAAAGGAATATTTGAAGGTATGGAGTGAAAATGACCAAGAAAGGCACGGCATGTTTAGTAAAATAAAAAGCTGATTAGCTGAAATGCTTAAACATGCTGAAAGCTGAAAGCATGAAAACTCTAAGAAGTGTTTTTTACAAAGTTATGGGAGAGAGACATGAATACATATGCAGTCAGAATCATGCACTTAAAAATATGAAATAGTAACATATAGATAACGCTTATAGAAAAATGTGTGGTGAAATGTTTATCCTATTTCATAAAAAGAGAAAAAAAATCCTATTTAGAGTTTGATCATTGAACAGTCAATTATACTAATGGGTTTAATTAGAATAATGAATCATTCATTCTTATTACTTTATGTGTTTCTTTCTCTTGTTAAAATATTAATGTGTGTGTTTTATTTTCATCAGAAAATAATGAATGATGTTTTCTCTATGAAGGCCTCAAACCCTGCTTGAGTAATTTTCATTTCCCTAATGTAGGCCACAAAAGAATGTATTTTTGTCCTTGACTATTTCTAAAAAACTAATTTATTTGTTTAGTTGTGCATAGCTTATCATTAGGATTTTCCTCTCTACATAAATAATTGTATCAACTAATATTGCAAGCTGATGCGGAAGGGAGTGAAAGGTTAAGAAACTATATAATTCTCTTCCTGTTTTCAAATAGCGAAGATGACATCCAGATGAGCTGACTGAGACGATGATCACCTCATAAATTGGGCCAATCGAATTGCATGAAACTATGACAATGTAACTTTAGGCGGATGGAACTTTTTAGCATTTGGGTATCATTCTTATCATGAGAAAAGTGCTGAGCAGTAGCTGTTTCTATGAGAAGAGAGCCTTTGCTGCTGTACTCTCTTTGCTACTCTGACTGGCTATTATCCTTGCAAAAACCTGGGCGAGCCTATCTTGATTACATTGCACTTCATCGGCTGGTGATGTTGCTTAAGCTATACCTTTTCGGTCAAAGGGTTAACTATCTCTGACTATTGCACGCTGTGCATTAGTAATCTCTGATCTAGGTTTGTATTAAATTCTGTAATGCATATTGATTTGCAATGATTTATTCTTTGTTTCTCCTTCTCTCTCTCTCTCTCTCTCTCTCTCCCTCTCTCTCTCTCTATCCCCTCACACTTGTTATTGATTTTTTGATGTATTTGTCAATGAACTCTATTTCTTTGTTGTGAAATTACCTGTAATATTGAAATAACACAGATTTATGATTCTTATGTTCTTGTGTATTGACCATTCATATTATGAAACAATAGGTAAAAGTGACTTGATACGTATTCAGAATTTGTCTTTATCAGTGAGTATTGGACATAATGTATATTATGATTACTAATGTTGTACAGGCTTTTCCTTCATTATAGGTCCTCATGAGCAAAATAGCATCCGTCCCTTATTATCGAGTCCCTATTAGCTCTACCAAAGATCTATCGGAGGACCTGATTTGTGTAAGTGGTGATTGAGTTTATATGGGCCCAAAACCGAAAAGTTCCTGATTATAATAAATTAGGGATATAGTGAATGATTATAAAATGTACATCACTTCCGCTGAATCAACGACTGTTGAGAACTTTTGTTATTTGGTATTCAATTTCAGTTCAACAGGGTCATGGAATCATCATCTTGCTCAGGCTAGCGTTAAATTAATTAAAACTGCAGGCACAGTCTGTAACCAAATTAAACCATATATTAGAGGTACTATGTCCACTGAAAATTTGCCATTCGTAGTGCATCAGTGTAGCCACCTACGGAGCTGGAGTATGGGTGCCAGTAAATGTTGTTCTATTCAGGCATAGGAAAACCGCTTTTTGCAACAGTTGCTTAGTACACAGCTGTCTGCTCCTAATCTCATTACCCACTTTGAGTTAAACCAGGGTTTTAATAAGGAAAAGATTCAGCTGGCATCACTTTTATTATGGGTTAGTATTTGGTTGAACCCTGCCAATAAACTCTGCAAGGACATTATATCTGATTGTCTGACAAGGCATGTTCCATACCCTGGCTGATATATATACGGGATACTCTTGGTTTCCTCAGCATATATTGGTGGTCTACCAAACCTAGGGGTCCATTAGGATGTCGGGCGGTGGCACCACCCAGTGCTGGTGGGCGGAAAAATGCCTTTTTCCGCCCGCCAGCAGCGGTACTCACGTCCGCCATATTAGTATAGCAAAACATAGGTAATTTCGCATCCGTCGCGGAGTGAAGCGCACCGTTATCAAAGTGCACCCGTTACCGCGGAGGTGGGAGCCAATAGAGAGTCTCCGCCGTGCCGAATGACATCCGCCCGCTCCACAAATTAGGATGGCCCAAACAGGCAGACGCACCGCAGCGGAGACACCGTACAACCAGAGATGGCGGAAACTCGACAGCGGAGCGAGATATCAGAGACCCGGTCCACACCACCCGGTCATGAATGCCATGGACCTAGCCCTGCATATGTATCCGGTGATGTACCTGCTACAGCACTAATGAAAACACACACAAGGGGTGCTAAGGTCTATAGTTGCCAAAAAATGTCTAACATTTATTCATCTAAGGATGGTAATATTTGTTTTTATCCATTCACACTCTGCTTTTAATCTTGTCACCATGGTGACCGTCTGAATAAAGGTTTATTAGGCACCATGCTAGTCAATTTTATCTCACCACTTTCTAAATAGCACATATGCTTTGAACACTGCAACTGTTCTCACTTCCCACAGCCCTTCACACACTGCTACCTAGATTTCCATCACTGGTGTACCATACACTAGTAGTTGTACTCACATTTCCCTCAAGGTGAGACACCTAGTGGATACCAGGCTGGTTTCTCAAAATCCCAGATGATGAAGTTCCGCCAATGGGTGGGCTGATGGGTTTACTTTTGCTCTGCTCTCCCACACTCACAGTCTATAATTCTATCCATTGAGTACACGTTAGACATTTTTTGGCCACTATAGACCTTAGCACCCCTTGTGTGTGTTTTCATTAGTTCAATAGGGGTAGGGTGTTTTCAGGTCTTTATTCTTGTATCCCCCATAGACCCTTTCCACTTTTGTTTGTCCTTCCTGCTACAGCACTACCATCAAATGGGCCACTGCGGATGACGACGCAGGTATGCAACTACACAAATACAACACACAACACACAGGCTGACACAGGGTGCAATTCTACCACAGACATCCTGCTGGGGGTAACAACACATCCACAAGGGCACCCACACATGACCCACCTGCCACCAAGTCACCCCACTGCATCCTGGACACACACACACACACCGTGAACTAGCAGCAACGTCCCGGTCCCCGTGATGTCACCGCAGCGGTCAACGCATGTGCAAAATGCAGAAGGCAGGGCCACTCCAAGGCATGAGCAGGGCACAAACACCACAGGGACACACTACCCCCAACCACACATCAACACACCCCATCAAGTGACAGTCCAGGTGCCCATCTTGTGCACCCCCATGCACAGCAACAAGCAACAAGCAACAAGCAACAATCAACAAGCACAGCAACAAGCAAGCCCAATACACACCCTGCACCACACAACAAACAACCAGGGAGACAGCCACTGCAGGAGTGGCTGACAAGGAACACACAATACCAGTGCCACACACACTGAAGTCTACCAATACTTGCCAGTACATACACACACAAACAAACACACACAGTGGGTGTAGCTACAAACATAACAAACACACTGGGGAGCCGGAACAGGTGCCTGCCAAAAAACAACACTCAGACACCACAGAAACACACACAGAACCCCAACAGAAACAGACATACCCTGTCAGCCAAACTTTGGAAAGGCAATGTGAGCACAAACACAACATGAGTGCACAACACCCTCACTCAGGAACAAAACACATACAACATATCGCACATCACACAAGAAGTGCACCTGTACAGAACTACACTGCCACATCAAACCAACCAGAGATGCACATGAAATTAAAAATCAACAAACACCACAGGACATCAGGGGATACACATCAGGCAATTCCAAGGCCACATGCACACAGCACTGTATGGACAACAAGCAGTGTGTGCACACCAAGCACAACAGCCACACACAGACATGACTGACACAACCTCAACATACACACCACAGATCAGCACAGCACAAACACAACAGCGCACCCAGGAAGTGAAGCAATACCACAGCCAACACACATACATAAAACACAACAACAACAGGATGCACCACTCTGGGATACAAGAGCAGAACCATCTTCACCAGAGCACTGGGCAGCACACACCGCTCAAGTGCACATGAGCAATCCTCATTGATAAATAGAAAATCACACATAAACTATTGGGGCAATGTCCAGAGTGGAACATCACTCTTGGACCAAGCACTGCACCACAAGGCACAGTGTCACAAATGTAGTGATGGGGAGGCATATACACATGTAAACCAAGGGGACAGCTGACATCGAATTCAACTGACTTGCATGTCAGTAGTAGACATGTAATGGGTGTACCATACACAAATAGAGGGAGTTCCTACCCACAATGGCTAGGCACAAGTGGCACACATAGGGGATGGCATTACACCACACACAGCATGCCACACACACCATGTCATACAGGAGGAGAAAAGGCACCATGTGCCTGCAATGCATGAGAAACACAAACACGATGCCAGTGAGGAGCAACATGGCCACACAGTCTACACAAACACACTCAAGACACATTGATGATCAAACAAACACAACACTGATGTGCAAGTCACACACTTTGCACACTCATAAGTGACCAAAACAACAAGGAGGAGACAGCCAGAACTGCATGGACACACCAACACACTGCAAAGTGCACAACAGACAACTCACACAAGTGCATACAATCATTTACACAGGGCAGGACAATCTAAACAACAGGCACACAACTCCTGGGTGACGCAAGTGTCTATCACAATCCAGGGGCACACACACACACACTACAAAGTCACAACCTTCACACTGCACACCTCTTCACCACCCAAGAGCACACATCTCATGTAGGCCAGTGGACCAGGACTAAGGGCCAACACAAAATGACCATACACATACACAGCTGGGCACATATACAGGAATAACATGCATACATCATGACATTGCCCAGCCTGCATGCAAACCTGTGCACAGCATCACACCCTGTGCTAGCAGTGTCCCCCAACCTGACATGGCAACAATGTAGCCAACAATAGCAAACCACTAAAAAGAGAACTGCATGACAGGTAGAAGAGCCATCACAATGTCTGGATGGACTAAAGACACTGTCACCCCTGTCTAAAAATGTGATGCGGGCAAAGAGCCTGGCAATGTAGAAGTCACACATAGAGCATGGGGCACAGGAAACAAAATGCACACACCAAAAGAACAGGAGTAACTGTCTTTATTCACATATTGCACAGATGTGACAGTAGGACAACAGTAGACAAGATCAAGGCACAAAATGCAGATCAAATGCAAGATAATCTGCACTGGCAAACTTCAAACATGAAGGCCAGTGTCCATTGCACAGGTGAGAGTACAACACAGCAGAGCAACAGGGCCAGTGTCCATGGCACAGGTGAGAGTACAACACAGCAGAGCAACAGGGCCAGTGTCCATGGCACAGGTGAGAGTACAACACAGCAGAGCAACAGGGCCAGTGTCCATGGCACAGGTGAGAGTACAACACAGCAGAGCAACAGGGCCAGTGTCCATGGCAGGTGGCACAGCAAGTACATGAGAGGCTGCATAGGGGACAATTGGTTGTCCAGGTTAGCCTCATTCAAAAGCATCCAATGACCGTCTCCGTGGTGGCGGAGCACACCTTCCGCGATTTTCAAAACTGCATTATGCCACCGCAATCATCGCTCCCATTGGCTCTAGGGCATGCTCCATGGTGGTGATGCACCGCAGGGACCCGGAGTGGGCTACCGTGAAGGTGCATCTTTCAAACCCATCCAATGACCGCCTCCGCGGAGGCGGAGCACGCCTTCCGCGATTTTCAAAACTGCATCATGCCACCGCAATCATCGCTTGCATTGGCTCTAGGGTAGGCTCCATGGCGGTGATGCACCACAGGGGATTGGGGTGCGCTAACGCAATAGTGTATCTTTCAAACCGATCCAATGACCGCCTCCGCGGTGGTGGAGCACGCCTTCTGCGATTTTCAAAATTACATCATGCCACCGCAATCATCGCTCCCCTTGGCTCTAGGGCAAGGTCCATGGCGGTGAGGCACTGCAGGGGCACAGGGTGTGCTACCCCGATGGTGCATCTTTCAAACCCATCCAATGACCGTCTCCGCAGTGGCGTAGCACGCCTTCCGCGATTTTCAAAAATGCATCATGTCACCGCAATCATTGCTCTCATTGGCTCTAGGGCATGCTCCATGGCGGTGTCACACCGCCGCGGCCAGGTGGTAGCTACCACGATTTGAATGGCGGAGCATGCCCAAAGCCATCTACCCATGTCTACATGCCAATGGCTACCGCACTTGTGAAGGGGGTGATGCTGGTGTCACACCGCCGTGGCCAGGCTGTAGCTACCGCGATTTTGGGTGCATGCAATGGCAACGTCCATCATGAACACTGCATCAGTACACAGCAGCAACATGGTTAAGGGCAGATCATTGTGCACACAATGCCATTATTCCATTTAATCCACAGGTGGACGCACGTTATACGTGACGAACATTGGTCTGTGGTCCCTGCCATGTAACTTATGCATTTGATGGTTGATGATGCTTGACATTGTTAAGCTGGTGTCAATAATGTGTAACCAATCAATGTGTTGTGGGTCAGTGCTGACCTTGGCAAGGCTTGTCTCACTGTATGGTGTTGTTACTTACTTGTGCTTTCATATCAGCTCATGCACAGAAGTGACCGTTTTCCAGCCACTGTGATCATTGGGTTGTGGATGTGGGCCAAGTTCACATGATGCATAGAGGTGTGACAGGTACAGCAGATGAGTACGAAACAGTCATGGTAATTTTACACACATTGGTGGAGGTATGGTACGAGGCGTGCACATGTGAAATGTGGGGATCAGTATGTGTGCATTAGGCATGGGCGGAAAATCCGTTCCGCTCGCGGATTTTGCGGATTTTCGGGAAATCCGCAATCCGCGAGATTTGCGAATTTCCTGCAAAGTCCGCAAATCCGCGAGCAGCGGATTTTGCTCGCACTGCTCGCACTGTTCGCGTGAGTTCGCGCCCCGCGAATAAGTGCGAAATTGCAGAAATACGATCTAAGCAAAACTGAAAGTAACTACTTACCAGGTTCAAAAGTTCAGGCACATCATTAGTAGCCATTTCCTGTAGTGCTTCCTGAGGGGCCCCTCCAGAGTTCAGTTGCCAGTTGAAACTATTATGTGACCCTGCTCTGAACCTCAGAATAGTTACACATATGCCACAAAGGTCATGAATTACAGCTAAGGGAGACAAGCAGGAGCCAGGCTGGAAGTTAAAATCCATTAATCAGCCCCTAATTCATTATTGTCAGTTGGGGCAGGGCAGGTGTTGTAACTAATTTTGCAACAATGAAAGCACTTAGCAAGTGCAAAAGATCACTAATCAGGGCGCACTAAGGAAGCAGGTGCCAGCTAAAAAAATATTCTGTGACACATTAATCAGCCCCAAATTAATTCAGGTCACTTGAGGCAGGGAAGGTGTGCTTTGCTTTGCCGAAAATAATGTACACTGGACAACCAGAGGGTGTGGTGATGAAACAGAGGGTGGCATGGGTGGGCCAGAGGGTGGCATGAGTAGTCAGAGAGTGGCAGTGGTGACAGAGAGTGGCAGTGATGAAGAAGAGTGTCCCAAACAGGTTGGACACGTAGAAACAACAAGTTCGCAAAACTTGCGACCCGACAGGTAAGTTCGCAAATTGCGAAATTGTAAAAACCCTCGCGAACTGGCAGAAACACGGGCGAACACAAAAAAAAAAAAATCCGCAAATTCGCGGGAATTCGCGGATTTTGCGGATTGCGAGTTCGCAAATCCGCAAATTCGCGGATTGCCAATCCGCAAAATCCGCTCATGCCTAGTGTGCATTCACATTGACCTATGTGTTGTTTGGGGCACTTGTGTATTGTAAATGGAGAGGTGTGCCCTCTGTGTGTCTCAAATGTCCACCCATGTAAGCTGGTGTGCCACGCATCTCTCATGGCAGTCTTTGTTTTTCCGTGACATCCTTAACGGGATGTGCTGTGGCCATCTCATGATGGTTGTCTTTGACATGTGTCCATTTACATCTCAATTAGGAGGAGGGCTAATCTCATACGTCACCTGACAGTGCTGGAAGACATGGAGGATATAGCGATCATTCGCAAATTACGCCTCAACAGACCGACAATGAAGACCCTTTGTGATCTGTTGGAGCCCCACCTGCAGCCTCGTCGCCACTATCCAACAGTATTTACACCCACATACAAAGTGATGGCAGCCCTCCACTTTTTTGCAACTGGTTCCTTCCAGGAGAAGGTGGCCAACGCTGCAGGGATGTTGCATCCCATGTTCAGCCTGTTTCTGAGGTATGTTCTTGCAGTCATGATGATATATAAGGATTGATACCTACATTTCCTCAGGGGAGCAGAATTGGCCGGTATGAAGGGAGACTTCTATGCGCTTGGGAACATCCCCCATGTTGTTGGTGCCATCGATTGCACCCATGTTGGTCTTGTGCCACCACAGGCGAGTGAGCACATTTTTAGGAATAGAAAACATTATCACTCGATCAATGTGCAGGTGGTGTGCCTTGCGGACATGACCATATCTCATGTGTGTGCCAGATTTCCTAGCTCAGGCCATGACTCCTACATCCTGAGGAGCAGCATTGTGCCCAGGCTGATGGCTAATCTGCTTCAGAACGTGCTTGGATTGTAGGTGAGTATGCCTAGTGATATGGGTTGCTGTGTGTGTGACCTGCTGCCCTCTGTCTGTGAAACATTGCAATGTGTGTTTGTCATTCACAGGTGACTCTGCATATCCCATCCATCCATGGCTGCTGAGCCCACTACAGAATCCCAGGACCCCAGCTGACGTCAGGTACAATGAGGCCCATGGCGGGTCACGTCGTGTCATTGAGAAGACTTTTGGCCTGCTCAAGTCAAGATTCCGCTGCCTTGACAGGACTGGAGGTGCACTGTCATATTCGCCTGGGAAGGTCTGCAAGATCATTGTGGCATGCTGTATGCTCCGCAACATGGCCATTCACAAGGGGATTACCCTGCTCCTGGATGATGGTGAGGACCCAAGGCCCCTGCCTAATCAGGACCCTGAGTCCAGTGATGAGGACAGTGGGGAGGAGGAAGGAGTTGACATGCGTCAACAGCTCATCACCCGCTTCTTCACTTGAAGGTGGGTGACGAGGTGCAACTTGTACATTGCCTGGTGTGATTGCTGTTGTGGTGAAGGGCTATGTGCAGATGGTACAGACAGGCACATGTTGAGTCACCTGTGTGTGGAAATGTGGCAGTGACATTTCACATGTGAATATATGCAGAACTCTGTTTGTTGGCACTTGTGTCCACATTGTGTTGTCTGCCAGTTGACTTATGTGGATGTTTGGTGGTGTCTGTGATGCCACACCAACGCCAGTGACTGTTGTTCTGTTGTGTCTCTCTAGGTGCGTCAAAATTATCCAGGTCCACATACTGTACATCTTTTGGATACATTATGGACGTTTTGAACACTGTAAAGATTGCACTAAAGACAAAGCTACAACAATTGAAGTCTGTAAGGTATTTTATTTACAAAGTTGACATGTGAGGGGTACAGGCATATTTACATGAAGGTGGTGATGGAGCAGTGAGTTGACAGTCATGGTAAATGAGATGCAAGAGAAGACACCACATCGATGTGGTGACCCAGTCCAACAGACAGGTGCCATTCACAAGGCAGTGTGGGGATGGACAGTCCATCCAGTCAATGCAGTGGGGAAGAGGGTTGCCATCAGGGCTGGCTTCGTGACTGGTGTGTGGCTGGTGCTTTGCCTCCAGAGACTACCAGGCTCTTCTTTGTACGCCCCCTTGATCGCTTTGGCGGGGGGGCCTGCTGCGTGGCCAGCGGCATCTGAGGACTCACCCCTCTATGTGGCCGCAGGGGAGGGTGGTGCACTGTCATCCTGCAGCACAACAGAGGGGGCGGAGGTGTTGTTTGGAATGCAGGCCTGTCCCGCAGTAACACCACTTGCTTGGCCATTTGTCCAATGCATGTGTCTTTGGACTTCATCAGCAGGATGAACTCACGTAATAGTTTGTCAGACCAGCCACTTTGTCCCTGGACCTGTTCATATGCCCCGATGACTCTGGTGAAGTGGTCGAGGGATGGTGTGCCAAACTCCTGATGTCTGGGTATGATCCTGGCTCTCTCACCTGCCCTGCTGCTACGGACCTGTTGCCTCGCCACTGTGGGTCCCCGCACACTCTTCCTGGCCTCCACAGTTGTTAGTGTGGGGTGGTCATCCTCTGGGACAGGGAGGGTGCTGCAGGTGGTACTGGTGGTGGTGGTGGTAGAGGTGACAGCAGTGGAGGCACAGGCCGTGACTGCAGGGGTCTGCTGTGCTGCTGTTGTTGCAGCAGACGTGGTGGTGGGGAGGATGGGGGCCTGGGACCTGTTGGTTCCTGGCACACCAGATGGGCCGGCCTGGAGCTCATCGTCCAAACTATCCCGGGAGTCAACATCCGAGAGTCCATGTACCGGGGGTGGAGACTGGATCTGCTGGTCGTTGTCCTCAGCAGCGAGTTCTTCATCACCTGTGGATTAGATGGGGAATGGTCAGTGTTGGGCACTGTGCAAGTATTCTGTTAGCTGTGTGTCATCCACTGTCTGTACACTACACAATTGAGACATCTTCACTATTAGTATTAAGTGCAATATTGTGCGTCATTACATGGTGCAGAGGAATATCAATTACTTTGTACATGTCAGGTATCGATGCATTGCATGCAATTGGTGCTGTGTGTAGTGATGCAGGTCTCTCAAACACAAACAGCCAGCCCAGTGAAGATAGCTACCTACCTGTAAGTTTGTTTGGTGTACAATGCAATGGCTGACACATGCTCCTGGGTGGGGGAAGCCTCTGTCCTGCTCAGGTGTGGGACAGGAGGAATGGGGGGAATCGTGGTACAGGCTTCCCACCCACAAACAGGCCTCCCAAGCAAGATGGTTACCTACCTGTTAGGTGAGGGTGAACAGTGCCAATGGCTGACACATGCTCCTGGGTGGGGGAGGCCTCCATGCTGCTCAGGTGTAGGACAGGGGGCATGGTGGGATTCGTGGTACAGGCCTCCCACTCACAAACAAGCCTCCCAAGCAAGATGGCTATCTAACCGTTAGGTGAGGGTGAACAGTGCAATGGCTGACACATGCTCCTGGGTGGGGAGGCCTCCATGCTGCTCAGGTATGGGACAGGAGACATGGTGGGAGTCGTTGTACAGCCCTCCCACCCATAAACAAGCCTCCCAAACAAGATGGCTACCTACCTGTTAGGTGAGGGTGAACGGTTAAATGGCTGACACATGCTCCTGGGTGGGGGAGTCCTCCATGCTGCTCAGGTGCGAATCAGAGGGCATGGTGGGAGTTGTGGTACAGGCCTCCCTCCCAAAAACAACCAGTACAGGGAAGATAGCTACCTACCTGTAAGTTAGTTTGGTGTACAACGCAATGGCTGACACATGCTTCTGGGTGAGGGAGGCCTCTATCCTGCTCAGGTGTGGGACAGGGAGCATGGTGGGAGTCGTGGTACAGGCCTCCCACCCAGAATCAAGCCTCCGAAGCAAGATGGCTTCCTACCTATTAGGTGAGGATGAACAGTGCAATGGTTGACACATGCTCCTGGGTGGGGGAGGCCTCCATGCTGCTGGGGTGTGGGACAGGGGGCATGGTGGAAGTCGTGGTACAGGCCTCCCATCCACAAATAAGCCTCCCAAGCAAGATGGCTAGCTACCTGTTAGGTGAGGGTGAAAAATGCAATGGTGTTTGGGTTGTTCAAGGAAGTAATTATCAGTGTGTTGGTGGCCATTTGTTTGTACTTACCAGCCTCCATTCCCCCGGATATTCCTGTGAGACTCTCAGGATGCAGTATGGCAAGCACCTTCTCCTCCCATGGTGTGAATGTTTTCTGTGGGACGTGAGGGCCACTGCCAGTCTGGTTAGCCAGCTCCCAGTTCTTGCTCCTCCTCTCTTTGACAACCTTCTTGAGATCATGCCACCGCTTCATGATCTCCTTCTTGGATCGCGGGGTGGTCTCTACTGCATTGACCCTTTGAACTATGCTTTCCCACATTTGTGTCCTTGTGGCTAATGGTGTCTGTTGGACCAGGCTACTAAACAGTTGTGGTTCCACTCTCACTATCTCTTTTGCCATGACTGTCAACTCACTCTGTGAATTTGGGCATTTTCTGTTCTGCCACGGTGCATGGTGTTTGAAGTGTTTGTGGGTGCAGGGGTGTGTGTGGTGGGTATGGTGTTGATGTGTGAGGTGTGTTGTGTGGTGGATGTGATGGTGGTAGTGATGGTGGTGGTGGTGTGTGTGCTGTGTTCTTTTGCCTCTCCTGTCAGATCTGGTGAATGCCCTTCTCTTCTGGAGTGTTGCAAAGGATTGTGGTCAGTGAAGGGGCTGGTTTTATACTCAGCTGTGTAGGTGTGTACAAATGGGATTTTACTGTCAGGTGTGTTGTGGGTGTTGTCCTGGGAATTGTATGTATTTTTTTGCCATTTGTTTTTTCATTGGTATGTGTTTTGTGTATTTGGAGGGCATGGCTACTTTGATTTGTGCAAAGTTTGGCATTGTTGCAGTGTTTTAGCATCAACCGCCATGTTTTTCATGTCTCGTCGGCTGCAGGTCTTCCGCTGTCTCTCTTATTCACTCCTGTGTGCGACCACGGCGTCAGAAACAGCGGTTCGTACCGATGGACCATCGGGGATATACTAATTTCCCGTGCAGGGTCTCCGCTTTGCTAGCGGCGGGTTGAGCTTTTTGGCAGCGTTTCCGACCGCCGTGGACAGTTTTTGGACGTCACACCCGCGTCAGGCGGTTTTGGTTTGCCCGCTACCACTGCGGTCGGTCTTTTTTAGTGGTTGATTCTAATTTGACTGCCGGTTTATTCGCGGCCCAGGCGGGCGGTAGTTTCCCGCCTCCATGGCAGTCGTGGTGGTTTTACGACCGCTATCCTAATGGGGACCCTAGTCACATCCCAAAAATGACAAGATGTAGGTGAAAACATTATTTAAGGACCACTGTGAATATACAAGACTAACAAATGAGTTATACAAACCCTCGATGTTGCACTATTATAGTATTTTATTCATAGATGATTCCCCTTTGTATTTGTCGCTGGACCTGTCAAGATGGGAGTGGTCACTTCTTTTTCGCTTTAGAGCAGGGACAATTTATTGGTCTCTATTTTTCAACCACTTTCTAGATCCATAGGGGAACATAGTCTCCTCTAGCTTCTGTGATAATCATTCCTCTCAATCACTATTGCACTTTACGTCCATCGGCAAATTGCACAGCCTAGCACAAAAGCACTTTCTGAGACCCTTGTTATGGAGGATAGGCCTCCTTCGCTGTAGGCCAGGTCTCCTTCACTTATAATGCCTGTGTTCACCTAAAATCGTTTTCATTGTCTGTGCCTTCCTGAAAGCAGCACTTAGGGCTGGATATACCATGGTGAGCTAGTCTGTCAGACCCTTACAAGCACTGTGGCTCAGCATATAGAGTTGGCAGCCATGTTGGGTTTACCTTTGGGGGATAGTAGGAGCGCATGGCGGACCCTATTTGGGGTTATTGTTCTCCTTCTATCCCATCTTCATGCTCTCTCAACTGCAGCCACTTCCTTTGATACTGTAATGGAGCAATGTAGGGAGGTACCATAGGTACCCCCAAGAGCAGACCCCCATCCTCCTGGGGGCCCATAACAGGCCCCCATAGCAATTGCCGCCGGCCTCTCCATGGTAGCATCGCCGCCGTGGAAAGGTCTTTAAATTTGCACATCACAATATGGATGGTGTGCCTGCTCGGCACCGCTACAATATTATGCCCCAGATCCGCATGGCAGACACGCGTGGCGTTGTCCTGGGTAGAGAGTTTTCTCACAAGCCGCTCACAAGGTGTCAGATTGGGCTCCCTTCAATCCATTTCTAGGGAACTCACCAAGGGAGTGCCACAAGGCTCATGTCTAAGCCCCACACTATTTAATGTGTATGTGGGACCCTTGGCTGGCATTGTGAGAGAATATGGGTTCACCCCGGTGTCCTATGCTGACGACACCCAGCTCCTGTTCCCTTTCCAGTCCCTCACTCCAGCAATAAGAAAATCTTTTGCGGATGGTATGAGGGCGGTCTCAAACTGGATGGCTACAAATTGCCTTCAATGCAATGTAGGAAAAACAGAGGTGATGTTATTCGGAGAGGCACTGCTTTTGTGGTCCCCAGAATGGTGGCCTCCAGATATTGGGCCAGTGCCAAGTCCAAAACAGACCGTTAAAAATCTTGGTGTGCGTCTGGATCAGGCACTGGTGCTTAAAGAACATGCCAATCAAGTTGCTGGTCTATGCTTCCACACCATCAAACTCCTGCGACGTGTTTTTCCATTCCTGCCTGATTATCATCATAAGACTCTGGTCCAGACATTGGTGGTCAGTAGACTGGACTACTGCAATGGCCTGCTCATCTCGGCCAATGAGGAATAACTTAATCGTCTGCAAGTGGTCCAGAACACCGCGGCAAGACTGGTGCTCAATGTTTGCCCAGGACTCCTTCTCGTCCGCTTTTGGACAGCCTTCATTGGCTGCCTGTTCGGCAGCGAATTAAATACGAAATCTGCTGTACCATACACAAATGTCTTTTTGGGACAGGCCCTAAGTACTTAACGGACAAGTTCATCCCCTATAGTCCTGGACGTTCCTTGCGTTCAAGTAACCAGCAACTGCTTCAGGTCCCTAGGATTAAGAGGGCAAGACAGGGAGGGCGTGCCCTCTCCTATAAAGGTCCCATTCTCTGGAACTCACTTCCACTTGAACTAAAGACTAATTCAAATTTCCAATCCTTTAGGAAGGTCCTTAAAACTCATCTATACTTGACCTTATAATCTGCTGGTAGTTTAATTATTCAGTTATCAGTCCAACATCTGTACCTATGCGCAAGCGCGGAGATACCCCTTCGGGGGTCGAATCCTGCGCTATATAAGAAAATAAATAAATAAAATAAATAAATCATAATGATTGCCTGTCAACGGTAAAGCGGTGCCATACTAATATGGCGGGGAATAAATCAGGTACAGATGGCGGGCAGATCGTCACTGCCCACCATCATATTAGGCCCTCTAGTATTTTGAATTCTGTCTCAATAGTACCTTTTTTGACTGCTGACTTGTATACTCTGTTAAGTTTCAGTAGGTGAAATCTGTCTTTATTGCTGTTTGTTTTGAGCCAGTTGTGTTGCAGCTTTCTAATTTGCTGTGTTTCTATTTCACTTCTGTATTTGTAATGTTATGTTATGTTAACTCTTTTTATATAGCGCACAGCTGCCTCAGCGAAGAGGCGTTCCGGCGCTGGTAGCAGTGTCAGTAAAGAAACTAGGGACTAAGCCACAGGAAACAGGTAGGTTTTGGTGGCCTTTCGGAAGGACAGCAGGCTATCTAGACAACGAATCTGAGTAGGCAGAGATTTCACAGTTTAGCCGCTAAACATCGAAAGGACCGCCCCCCAGCTCGGAGGCGCTTCACTCGAGGGACCGTAGTCAAATATTGCCCAGCCGAGCGTAACTGGCGTGTAGGTACATAAGGTACCAGCAGATTGGACAGAATCTCAGAGGATAAGAGTTTTAAAATTATAAAAGTCAGACAGGGTTTTAAAGTTGATGCTTTTGGTCATAGGTAACCAATGTAGACGTTGAATAGCCCCCGTCGCGGGAACAGCTTCTAGGAAGCCTCAATTGGACTCTTGCAGCTGCATTCTGAACTCGCTGCAGACTAATCACTTCTGCATTATTTGCCCCTAACAGGAGCGAGTTTGCATAGTACAGTATGGCCAAAATTGCCGCCTGGACTATCATCTGGCGGGTGGATGGGTCAAAAACCCCATCAAGGGCCTTAATCCCCGGAGTGGGCAGCAACTTTCTTAGTGTGCTCCTGAAACCTAAGAGTGGAATTTAACCATACCCCAAGATTTTTTACAACCAACTTTATGGTGGGAGCGCTGCCCATGGTCTTGGGCCACCATTGCTCACTCCAAAGTCCTTTATCTCTCCCCACCAACAACACCTGGGAATTATTGGCATTGAGCAGAAGACAGTTGGTGCTCATCCACTCCGCGACCACCGCTAGGCCGCTCCGAAATTTGGAGGCGCCCCGCGTAGGGTCGTCGGAGAGGCCACCACCAACTGCGTATCATCAGCATATGAAACCATGGTAAGACCATTGTACCTGGCCACCGCGGCTAGGGGTTGGACGTACAGATTGAAAGGTACGGGGCTCAAGGCCGAGTCCTGGGGAACACCCTATCCGATAGACTGGGCACGGGAGAGAAAGGGGCAAGGGGCAGTTAGTTGGAATGTTCTGTCAGACAGAAAAGATCTAAACCATGCCAAGGTTAGGCCTACCACACTGGCCTCCTCCCGTCGATGTAAAAGGATCCGGTGGGAGACCGTATCAAATGCGGCGCTTAGATCAAGCAGTATCAGGGCCGCGGAATGCCCCTCATCCAGAATGGTCCACAGATGTTCGATCACAGCTAGGAGAGCAGTCTCTGTGCTGTGAGCAGGGCGGAAGCCATTGTGGGACAGATCCAAGAAGCCAATGTTATTCAGAAAGCACATGAGGATGTTATTAGTGTGCGCCTCTGCAATTTAAGCTACCCATGGCAATAAAGATATAGGACGGACGTTTTCCAGTTTTCCGGATCCAAAGAGGGTTTCTTAAGTAGGGGGACTACCCTTGCCTGTTTCCCCAGCCTAGAGACAACTGCTTTGGTAAGAGCGGTATTAATTACCTGACACAATGGTGCAAGAAGCACAGGTAGGGAGTCACTAAACTGAGCTACTGAGCTGACCTGAGGGGATCCGCAGGAGAGCCAGATTTAACTTTCTTGCTTAGCATGAGAAACTCATCCTGTGAGATGGGGGGATGGCTGCCAAAGTATGGATGGGAGGGGGACCATGCAAAACAGCAAGATCAGTAGTGTACACAGGAAAAGACTTATAAATGGCTTCCACCTTCTTAACATTTCTCCACTGTGCTGTTTTTGTTTGTACTGTTTTGTTATTCTGAGTGTTATTGGGATATCTAAAGCTTCCTGTAGCCACTCATATCATTTTTTAACTGAATTTATTGTGTCCAGGTCGCTGTTGGATGTTAGTTGTGTTTCTAAGTGTCAAAAATTGAGTTTGCTCCACGGCCGATAGGTGGATGCATGTAAGGTAGTTTTAGGTCTTTTGCTTTGCATTGCTGGAGGGAGGTCTGAAGGAGAAGGAAGTTACAGGTGGAAGATGGTGTATCTGATGAAGAGGGCCTCACAACCTTGTATCGGGACATTGACAGCTTTAGTGAATTTATTGTGTGCTTGAATATAAATGTAATGTAATGTAATGTTTAATGGTAAAGGGTATGGTGATGTGTTTTGCAAAAGAGCATATGTGGTGTGTGATATGGAATGGACAAGAGTTATGATTGTTTGGCAAAACGAGGAGGAGGGTGTTGGTTAATAAAAAGATGATGGAGGATGGAAGGCTTAGAATAGGTTTGTTGGTGACAGAAAAGTGCCTGTTAGGAGTAAGTAGAGGGTAGAGTTGGTGCTTTGTATGAACAGGGATTGAGTGGCTGGATGGATGAAAGTTATGTCTAGTATGATTTTGTATTGTGTTGGTGATATGTGGATTTGCTAGTGGTATAGGATAGAGTAGTGTTTTGTGTGTGAGTGATGTTGCCATTGTGTGGTAGTTAGGATAGAAGGGTGTATAGGTGTGGTTTGTGGTATTTTGTACGGTGTGTATCACTTACAACGCAACTATTACAACGTAATGCTGTTACAACGCAGCTATTACAACGCAGGATCCATTACATCGTATGCCATTACAACGCATGGCATTACATAGCAGATGGTATTACAGCGCATACCATTACATCGTAAGTATTGGTAAGTATATAATTTTTTTTTATTTTATTTAATATTATATAATTGATTTAATTATCATTAATTATAAATAAAAATATTTATTTCGTTTTTAAATATTATAAATTAAATATATTAATTTAAGTAATTTTTTAAATAAGTATGAGTATAGGAGTATATGTTTTGGGGTACTGATGTATATCTTTTGGGGTGTTTGGGTATTTTTAGGTTTTAGGGCAGGGTTTGGGTTTTGGGGTACAGGGGTGTTTTTAGGTTTTAGGGCAGGGTTTGGGTTTTGGGGTACAGGGGTGTTTTTAGGTTTTAGGGCTGGGTTTGGGTTTTGGGGTACAGGGGTCTTTTTAGGTTTTAGGGCAGGGTTTGGGTTTTGGGGTACAGGGGTGTTTTTAGGTTTTAGGGCAGGGTTTGGGTTTTGGGGTACAGGGGTGTTTTTAGGTTTTAGGGCAGGGTTTGGGTTTTGGGGTACAGGGGTGTTTTTAGGTTTTAGGGCAGGGTTTGGGTTTTGGGGTACAGGGGTGTTTTTAGGTTTTAGGGCAGGGTTTGGGTTTGGGGTACAGGGGTGTTTTTAGGTTTTAGGGCAGGGTTTGGGTTTTGGGGTGCAGGGGTGTTTTTAGGTTTTAGGGCAGGGTTTGGGTTTTGGGGTGCAGGGGTGTTTTTAGGTTTTAGGGCAGGGTTTGGGTTTTGGGGTGCAGGGGTGTTTTTAGGTTTTAGGGCAGGGTTTGGGTTTCGGGGTGCAGGGGTGTTTTTAGGTTTTAGGGCAGGGTTTGGGTTTTGGGGTGCAGGGGTGTTTTTAGGTTTTAGGGCAGGGTTTGGGTTTTGGGGTACAGGGGTTTGTGTTTTGGGTTAATTTAATTATATTTACCATTTTTAAATTAATTAATATATATTTAATAAATTTAATTAATTATTTTACATTAATTACACTTTTAAAATAAATTAATTAAATAAATTATTATTATTAATTTAATTCAATTACAATTTTAAAAATATGTACATTAAACTAATTTCATTATTTTAATTTATTTAAATTAATTATAATTTTTATTAAAATTACATTTATTATTTTATTAAATTAAATTAATGACTATTTTAAAATGTATTTTATTTAATTTAATTAAATTAAATTAATTAAATTAACTTAATAACATTTTTAAAAAAAAGGTATACTTACCTATACTTACGATGTAATGCCATGCGTTGTAATACCATCTGCTATGTAATGCCATGCGTTGTAATGGCATCCGATGTAACGGATCCTGCGTTGTAAAATCTGCGTTGTAACGGAATGCGACGTAATATTTCGCGTTGTACTGACACCAATCCATTTTGTACAGGGGTTGGTGGCTTGGAACATGGAGTTCGGCAAAAAGTCTCCTACCGCCGCGTAGCAGAGTTTTCTGGCACCCAGCCAAACATATTTCACTTCTCATAATGTGCAGGGGGTACATACACCTAGGTGACACCACTTTAGGGGCAGCCCAGGCCATTGTGCCTCCTACAAAACTGCACAAGGGTCTTCAAAGAATAGCACACCGCACTTCATCCTACTTGGGAAGGTGGAGGTGCTGTGCCTCATCATGGCAGCCTCCGAGGCAGAACTGTTTGGTCCATCACTGGGCCTGATGGAGGAAGATTCCCTTCTGCTGCGACAGACCCTGTTACAGCCTCCTGCCACAGCAAACAGGAATTATTGGTTTCCATTCACGGAAGGCCGCAGACCCGTGGCCACGCACCCAAGTGACAACACATGCATGTGAAGCTAACCAATAAGGTGACATCTGCTGGAGAAAAATGGCGAATGGGAGGCTGGCTCCTGACAGCTCCACTGAATCAACTAGACCGCCCCTGAGATTATGGTTGTGGTGCATAAGGCAGCTTAGAGGGGAGCGTTTTTCTTCACTCTTGAGCCTTGACTCCTGTAGTGCTTATGCTCCAAGGCACCTGCAGACATTTTCTTTCCCTGCACTTCCTGTAGGCAGGACACTGAGCAGAGTGAGCCTACAGTGAGAAGCGGAAGATGGAGAGGACACCTCAGGTTGGCAGATCGGAGGAGCTGCACACCGTCAAACATCAGCTTACCAATGGTAAGTGTGTTGCCATGGAGATTAGAATGGCCAAAACCTAAGAGAGACTAGCATGTGCTCTTTCTTTACACTAGGTTTACAAATAGCCATGGATTTAAGTCTAAAAGAAAGCCTCTCAGCATGCAGGTTTACTATTGTGGCATTTTGGTACTTGTGTGATTGTTTAAAAGCCTGCCATTCAGATACACAGCATATAGACTTATGTCTGTGACCTTACTCCGCCTGGCCGCAGAAAGTTGTGGAATTTGGAGGAGTTTTGGAGTAACTCGCGGAAATCCGTGGAGCAAAACTCGGTGAGCTCCGCCCATCCCTAGTTTTGTAGTGGATGTTGAGACAATGAAAAGTGGTTAGGATTGATTTTTTGTAAATGAGTAGAGTTCTTCTGTTGTAAGTGTATTAATATGTGTGTGGATGTGGATGGTGAATAGAAAAAAGGGCAGCATTTCTGACCCTATGCCCAACCAGTTCCGAACCGGCCCAAACAGGTATTGCCCTTGTCCTCTCAGTCTCTGCCCTTAGCCTTGACACCCGGACTGAGATGCTCTGATCCCTAAGCTTAAATAGCCCTAGTGATCAGTTGACACCTTTGGCCAATGGGAACCCTAACCAGTCAGAACACTAGCCCTAAGCCCAAGGACCAATAGGAGACCAAGACCTTACAACCAATCCTAGCCCTAAAGCTTGGCAGTCAAACCCTAAACCCTAAGTACAATAGCAACCTTAGCCCCAGTAACCCATCAGCCAATCAGAACCCTAATCCAAGCCCTAAGTCCAAGACAAACTCTAGGCGCAGTAACCAATTAGATCCCCAGACCTTTCAGCCATTCAGAACTCTAACCCTAAACCCTATTGTCCAACAGGAGCCCTATACATACAAGCCAACTAGAGCACAGATGTAACAACCACTAAGAAACTGGGGCAGGTGACCTTAAGCCCACGCTGCTGAGCGGGGGGCTGGCAGCTGGTCCTCAAGTCAAAATCTCCTTGGAGGCAGACAGGCTCAAGCCACGCTCAGGAGTTCCTGTTCAAATCTTTGCAGGTGAGTGCCAAATCTAAGCACACTTACTCTTCTAGCCAAAAATGAGTGCTACATACAATTTCCAAACACAGTTTAACTTAGAAAAGCAGATTTAAGCAATCTCAAAGCACTCTCTGTTTGGCCTCTGAGATGTATTTGCACTGTTCACTTGCTAAGATAAAAAGCCCACAGCACAGTACAAGGGAAAACCAGGAGAAAAATGTAAACAGTCACCGGTAGGAAAAACAGCAGTTTTAAAGTACAAAGTCCACAAGCCAAGAGGAAAAAGCACTTTTACAGTTTCAAGAAAAAAAACAGCACAAAGTTTGTCTCCTTTCCACCTTCTGGTCTTTTGCTCAATGGGATGCTAGGATACAGAGAAGCTGTGGATGACATGCAGCCAACTAGGAGTATTACATTTAAAGGCCTATAAGGGACCTATAAGTACATTAAATGTACCAACCAGGCGTATACCAATTTTGCCATGTTTGAAAGGGAGAGCACATTCACTTACCACTGGTTATCAAGAATAAAGTGAGCAGAGTCCTAAAGCCAACAGAAATGGGTTCAGCAAAAATAGGGTAGTGAGGGCAAAAATCGCGGGGAATACCATGCAGGAAGACTGCTCATTAGACTCTTTTTCCAATAAGTGCTTTATGATTATTACTAAGCCTGGGCGGGTAACTACGCTCCGCCAGTGGAGTTTACGTAGTTTTGCATACTCAACCTTCCATTGCGAACGCGGAGTTTAGGCAAAACTACGACTCTGGCGGAGCATAGTTAGCCGGCCCCTCTGCCCTCCCAAAGTAATTATAAGGCACTTACCTGCCGTGGCTGCCACCTCCTCGCCATAGCTGCTCTCCTTCCTTGTCCTCGCCGTCCTTCTACTTTGATAACCCCTAGGTTGTACATCTTGCGAGTGCACAAACAAACAAATAAGGTCAACAGAGGGTAGCGTGGGAAGACCTGGACCAACACATAGCCAGTAGCATGGCTCAGAGTCTGATGCCAGGAATGAACAGGGAGGCTCACTAGTGGTTAACTTTTCCTCTGTTCCACCATCAACCTCACAGGAAAAACTCCTGAATAGAGGGTTAGGTTTTGTCCCCACCAACTTGTTTAACCATTTCATGATCTGTTAGGAGCTAGCAGCTTTGTTTAGGAGCATAACACTCAAGATTTTCTTTGACAGTATGGAAGAGAGGAATAACTCATCAGGTGACACATCTCTCCTCCAAAAATCCACGTTTACTCCACAAATTGCACTATTACTTCAGGAAGGTTCCACTTTAGACCAGGCAGTCATCCATGACTTTGAGAGCCTGCAGAGACGGGACACACAACCTTTCATGAATCTGAGCAACATAGAAAAAGATGCACTGAGACAACTGAAGGAGAATGACTCCATCATCAACAACCAGCCGTCAAAGGGGGAGCCATTGTCATTTTGGACAGAACTACATATAAGGATGAATGCCAGCGCCTCCTTGAGGAAGGACCCCACAAAGGAAATCACCAAGGAAATCTCCACCCTAATGGAGGATGGCGTAGCTAACAACTGACTTTCTAAACAGGAAGCTGAATACTTGATCAGAGACCAACCCACAAAACCATACTTTTACTATCTGCCCAAAATTCATAAACCCACACAGCCCCCCCTGGTAGGCCGATAGTGTCAGGTATCAGTTCCATTTTTAAACCCTCTCACAATATTGTGATTTTTACTTAAAACCACTTGTACAAAAAACACCAGCCTATCTCCAGGACACACGGGATGTCCTACACCTCATAAAAGACATTGATTTTGACCCTAACAGAGAGTTCCTATTGGGACTGGACATTGAGGCCCTATATACGAACAAACCCCAAAGGGAAACCCTGCGGGTGTTGGAAGACATCTTTTTTGAAGAGTATGGTCATACCATACCCCTTGAGCCTTCATCCTCAACTTGGCCGATATACCATTAACCAGGAATTTCTTTTAATTTGAAGAAACACTGTACCTACAGGCCCACAGCACTTCCATGGGGAGCACGTTCGCCCCAAGTCTAGCCGGGCTATACGTAGGAGCTATCGAAGAAACAATGATCTACAGTGAAGGAAACCCAAAGGACCAAGTCCCTGTGTGCTGTGTAGCAAGCTTAATTATAAATAGCTTAGATCAATCAGTTCAAACTTTAACCTGTTGAGTCAGCCCTGGACAAGTGCCACATCTAATATTAAAATCTTTTGACTGTTTTCAGGTCATTGTCCCTCCTTTGTGTCTGTTTCTCTCTGCACTGGATGAATGTTCTTGGTCCTTAAATTATATGGATTAGAAACAAAATGGTGCAGAGCCCAGGCAGTTTCTGAACTGCATAAGAGGGTGGATAACTTGAGGGAGGGACATAATAAAGACTACCCAACAAGGGTAGAAAGCAGGGGAAGACGGACAGGTAAAGAGTGGTGAGCCCAGTACTGGCCCACTGGGTGAGCCTGAGCTGTCAGATACCGAGAGAGATATGATGGAGCAAGAGAAGGGAGTGTGAGTGAGTGGGTGGAGCCAGTTGAGGGAGTGGGTGGAGCCGGGGAAAAGTGGGTTTGGCCTCCAACAAACATTTGAGCACCTGCACTTCATATTTTACAAATTAAGCACTGGATAACGCTGAGTGAGAAATAACAGTGACGGCGGAGCCGGCGACTCACTTCTTTTCAAATAGGCAGCGTTGTTGTTTTCAGTTTCACTTGCTTGCCCAGCCAGCCAGCAGTTTGGGTCCCAGGGCCGTCAATCTTAGCCCTACTACGGTCCGGACCCCCTCTTCCGGGGCCCCCACCTTCGCTCCCTGCACAGGGCCACCATGAGCCTAGAGCCGGCCCTGCAACTCCCTTCTAGCTTATGATATCTTCCATCCCAAAGCTCGAAGGGAAAACCTTCCTGTAGGGCAGTTTTTCAGACTCAGGCGCAACTGCACAGACAGGACTTCCTTGAACAAAGAGGCGGACCACTTGACGGAGAAATTACACCATAGAGGATACCCTGAGAGGGTAATTAAAAAGGCCATGAAAAGGGCTGTCAACACAAAAAGGGACAACCTATTGGAAAATGTGGAAAAACTTACAATGGTCGAACCAGTATGTGTCACTACCTTCAATACTGCCTCGCACCAAATCAAACAACAAATACTGAAAAATTGGCGCACACTAAACACCAATGGATTAAATGTGTAAATGCCCTTGCTCTCTTTTAAAAGGAGTGCAAATGTGAGAGACATCTTAGTACATACCAGACCCGACACCAACGCACCTAGGGCTTTAGAATTACCTAGAAGTCCACCTCCACTCCAGGGACACTTGAGATGTGGCTCGTTCAATTTATGCCATCTCACTAAGAACACCAAAACTAGGATGTGAGTCTGGCATACCCATGGGAGCAAAGGACACACACTAATTACAACTCTGAGTTTGTCATTTATCTTATCATGTGCCCATGCAGTAGACAATATATTGGCATGACTACCAGAAAAGTTAAAACACGCATAATGGAACACAGGAGGACCATCAGGTGTCAAAAGTCTAATATGAAATTGACAGCACATTACTTGGAAAAACACCACACTATAGACAGCATAGCATGGACCGTGATGGAAAAACCTAGACTCAATTTAAATGCAGGCAACAAAACAAGGACTCTCTTGTTAAGGGAACAGAAGTGGGTCTATAGACTCCAAAGCCATATGTTGGGGCTTAACAATGATATACCTTGGCATGCCCTTAACAGATAGCACCTTTTTACTTTGGGGTCTATCCGTGCTATTATACATCCCATGGATGATCTGCTGTGACGTCCACTTATTTCACACCTGATATAACACCCCTCCCTTACCCATGACCACCTGCATAAGAATAGTAATAGCAGACCGGTGGGATATAGGGCGGGCATTTTCTAACCAGAAAACCATGTAGATTGGTGATCTGGTCATTGCTCTAGGTGTTCACATATGAGAAACAATGAATTATTAACGTGGGCCCGTATGTGCTCTCCCCCCCCCCCACCTAAGTGGAGTGGTTCAACCCCAAGACAACATGCCCTCCATGAGGCTACCTCAGGACTCACGGACTACCTCAATGCTGCTCAGCACACTTGGACTTCTGTACCTATATGTAGAATACTGCTTTATTGTATCCACCCCAAGAAAACGTGCACTCTATGAGGTTATCTCAGAACTGACGTGCTACCTCAATGCAGCTCAGCACACTAGGGCGCATATTATCAACAAAGGGCGTTACATCATCGCCGCTTTTATCGGCAGGAAACTGCCGATAATGCGGCGATAATGGGCTTGATAATATGCTCTATTGAATTCCAATCGAAGCCCATGTTAAATGTCTTCACATCTAATATGGGCTTCGATTGGAATTCATAGAGCATATTATTAAGCTCATTATCGCCGCTTTATCGGCAGTTTCCTGCCGATAAAAGCGGCAATAATGTAACGCCCTTTGTTGATAATATGCCCCTTGGACTTTCCGAACCTATATGTAGAATATTGCTTTATTGAATGAATCTTGCTCAAAATACTGTTGTGAAGCGCTCCAATACCCTCAGGTCAGGCTAGCGCTATATAAAACTCCTTAATAAATAAAATAAATAAATAAATAAATAAATAAATGTGCATAAGAACATGCCACACAACATGTCAGAGATGTTTCCGGCACCTAAATGCACTCATCTGCTTGAATATGGGGGGCAATATAGAGTTAACCTTGATTTAATTGTGACCTATTTTACTACAATACTGTATATATACAGTCACTAACTTCTGCCTACATTGCCTATAATGATGCGAGAGAAATATAAATATATATATATAGAGCTGTGCCACACTGAATTGAGGTGCTGGTTTTTCACTACCTCATTACATGTATGTATAGTAGTGATGCCCAGTCATTTTTACAAATAACTATTACACAGTGTATGTATAACAACGCATTGATATGTATACTGTCATTGATCATAGCTATACCTGCTCATAAACTACTCCTACATCAGAAATATGGCAGCTACAGTGTCCTACTAGACAAACTAATAAAGCTTTTTCAAAGAAGAAAGCATCCCTGTTTTAGAAAGAAAAAAATGCAAGGCAGTGGTCCCTGGGGCAACGCATAGACGCTTACGCGCCCTGGGACTACGTTGACGTGTGGAGGCCACGCCTTCCCACATGACAGGAACTACAGACAAGACTTAAGAAAGTCCTAACCAAACCACTGCTCACCTACATGGTGGAATCGGGGACTCCACGGAGCAGAGCACCCACCTTGATTAAGTAAGGAGCAGGGGCTAAGGAGTATGGAAATACCAACGGTCGCATGGGTCAGCAAGACTTTCTTTCACTGCCAGCTAGATCCATGCACAAACAAGATCGAGGCAGCGGTAAATGGATCCTTCGTAACATGCGGTGTTCAAATTAAGCAACAACACTGATACGAGATGCTATGTGGCGACAAAATAAATACTTACAGTCTAAGATTACAGGGGCATGATTATTAGCATGCTGATCATATATTTTTGACGGATTCCCACCCGTTTAAAAGCTTCATGGACAGACACCAGACATCCACGCACAAAACCATGAACTCTATCCACTCCGGCTCACCTTACGACCCCTGCCCCCTCCACATCTTCAACGAAGCAAGCTCTATCATCGCACCCCAACTCCGGAAGACCATCAACGGCTCCTCCGAGACCGCCACCGTCCGGAGAGCTGGAAACACGCCGAGATCAATGCCCTACTTAAGAAGCCCAAGGCGGACCCAAACAACCTCAAGAACTTTCGACCCATCGCCTTGCTCCCGTTTCCTGCAAAAGTCATGAGAAGACCGTCAACAGACAACTGAGCCACTTCCCAAAGGAGAACAACATCCTGGACTCATCCCAATTCGAATACCGCAGCAATCACAGCACCGAAACCGCCCTCAAACCTCCAAGAGGAAATGAAGGCCGTTGCAGACTGTATGAAGTCCAGACGTCTGAAACTGAATTCTGACAAGACGTAGGTCCTCATCCTCGGCCCCACCCCCTCCGCATAGGACGACACCTGGTGGCCGGCCACGCTAGGAGCCGCGGCGACACCCACCAACCACTCACACAAACTGGGGTTCATTCTGGACTCAACGATCTGCATGACTCAACAAGTCAACGCTGTCTCCTCCACTTGCTTCAACACCCTCCGCATGCTCCGCAAAATCTTCAGATGGATCTCCATCAAAATCAGAAGAACAGCCACCCAAGCCCTCGTCCCCAGCAGGCTGGACCACGGCAAGGCCCTCTACACTGGAACCACGGCCACACTCCAGAAGAAACTCCAACGCATACAAAACCCCTCTGCATGCCTTATCCTCGAAATCCCTCGCCACATCACCACCCACCTAAGACACCCAAACTGGCTCCCGGTACACAAGAGGATCTCCTTCAAGCTCCTCACCCACGCTCACAAAGCACTCCATGACGCCGGACCAGTATACCTCAATGAACGGCTCACCTTCTACACCCCGAACCGTCAGCTGCAAGCCGCTAACCTCGCCACAGTCCCATTCATCCACCGCAGAAACACCAACGGCAGATCATTCTCCCACCTCGCCTCCAAGACATGGAATACTCTCCCCATCCACATGTGTCAGAACAAGGATCTGCTGACCTTCAGGAGACTCCTCAAGACCTGGCTGTTTGATCAGTAGCTGTGACATTCCCCACCCCCCCAGAGCCTTAAAACCCTCACAGGTGAGTACCACGCTGTACAAATGGTTGATTGATTGATCATGGGGGTCTCTTCTAACAACCCTAACGACTCCCACCTAGAGGATCTGTTTTACAATTGCATTTTTATGAGCTACTTCCTAACCATGCGCTTTCCTTATTTTTATCTGTCTCCCCATTGTGTGAATACAGGGGGGCACTTCCTCTTTCTCAACAGTTTTAGCATATTACTTGAGAAACTCAGTGAGTTGCGCTTTCTGTTTCATAGTATCAGGAGCCCGGGAAGGACAGGTAAAGAGCAGGAGGAGGAGGGAGGGGCGAGTGGAGATGGGAAATAAGCAAAGCAGGGCTAGAAAGAAGCAAAAAAAGGAGGCAAAAGGGCATAAAAACAGTAGGTAGTTAACCACAAAAAGAGTTAGAGTGAGTGGAAGAATGGGCAAAATAGAGGAAAAAGAGTGAAAAGAAGGAAACCGAGCAATGAACGGGAAAACCAGAGGAAAAAGAGCAAAAACAGAGCATTGCAGAAAGAATTAAAAAGACAAAAAGGGCACAAAGAATAAGAGAGCACAAGGAATGAAAGACAATTGGCACAAAGAACGAGAGAGAAACACAAGGAATGAAAGAGACAAAAATGGCATAAAGAATGAGAGAGATAGAAGGACAAAAGAATAACAGGAAAGGAGATCAGAAAAAGAATGGGACCAGTGTATTTGATTCTCTATGCTTTCTTTTGCAGCAGTATCCCAGTACTACTTTCTCTGAATTAACCTTCCAAAAGCAGGAACTCAGCACTGCCTGCCATACCTCAGTTGCTCTCTCCAAGGGTTGGATCTCAGCAATACATAGCCCTCTCACCAACCATCTGTCCCTAACAAAAATACCAGATCTGTCTACCCTCAACAAGGTAGTAGGAAAGCAACAGTTGCCAACTTTCCAGTGTGCAAACTGTAAGGCTATAGTAAATGTAGGAGCTCCCAGAGGGGACAAGGGGTGGAAGTAAAGTTTTTGATGTCAACATAATGTTACCTCTGCCCCAGAAGCCCACAACGATGTCACGACAGACTCAAAACACAGTTTCAAGAGGCTCGACTTTTTGAGATCCAGAAATCTACAACATTTGAGCCATGTCTAATGGTCATTAGGAATTTGAATCACCAAATTGGGTAACCATGAATTAGAATCAGGACAGCTTTGCATTAAAACTTTAAGAAGAACTTGCAGACAATATCCACCAAAGCACAAAGGAAATCTCAGTAAGGATCAGTTACAATGCGCATGGATTTTTCTTATGCTTCTTTTAAGGTTTCAGGACTGGTTTGTTGCCATAAAATAAGGTTCCTAGATAGTGATAAGTAGTAATCACTAGTTGCTTGTCATCTAGGTGATAATAATCATTCAATCTGAATTTCCCAAAAGATAAAATCTGAGATTTAGTCAGATTTAGGCTTTTTGAGTTCAATGTAGACCAAAGTGGTATGATAAAGCAGCAAGACCACATAGTAAAGGTGGGTTATTTGCAACCAGCACTAGGGATAAGTCCAAGTCACTAAAGTTTATATGGAACACATAAGGTGTAGACGCATCCCTGCCCAGCAATAGACTGTTCTGCGTAGATCAATTATTACTTGTTTATATAACTGCTCAGAAGTCAGTTTATAACTCAAGGATCAAATAAATGAGATTACAAATGGCTTCTACATGGAGTAATTTATACTGTTGGAAAGATTTTGTGAAACTGTGGAAGTAAAGTCAACAAAAATAGTGAAAGGTGGTGTGGAATCTTTGCTCCAAGCTTGACTCATAGACCTATGAGTGTAGAACCCTGATAATTATGTAAAACCCTTTTGAAAGATGAAGGGGGCCTCAGGAGAATATTGCTATTTTTTTGGCAAGGAAAGTCAGGCCAGCCAATAAGAGTTTGACAAACAATAGTTGTTTGTATCAGTGAATGAACTGTTTTAAAATAGGAATGTTATCATCCCCTTCCATACAATTTTGTGTGATGTGAAAATAGCAATAAATTAGACAACGGACAATGGTGACCACCAATTGATTTTCATTTTTAGTGGAGATATGAACCAGCCTTCTGAAGGTATATGCCTTAACTGTTTTATCTGTTTAAATTAGATTACAGTAGAGGTGAGAAATATAATCTCCTTAAATAATAGAATCAAGTTCACTCATGGAGTCTCGGCAAATAGTTTCATTTTTTGAAAGCTTTACAAGAGACCAGAACAGTCTTTTATTATTAATCTTAGCACCTGTGTGTGAGACCACCCAGTGGG
>NW_028245649.1:0-69700 GCF_964263255.1 Lissotriton vulgaris
GTATCCATATTACATTTTTTTTATGGGACGGGAGCTGTGTGGCCCCCCTCCTGTGGTCAACTCCAGGAACCGAGGTCCCCACCCCCGGGGCATGGCTAATTATATATTATTATTTTATGGAGGAGGGCTGCATCGCCCCCCTACTGAAGCCACTTCAAGGCCCCAGGGACCCCATTTCCCGGGGGCTGCCTTTTAAAAAAAATGTATTATGACCGTCACCGTGGGGGACCGTGCAAGGGTCTTCAATTCCCCCACTGTCCCACCGGCTCCCCGCCTCCTGCAACCTAGGAGTTGCCTTCACTTTGTGCATGCACGTTTGTGATAGCGCATGCATGTTAATATTACGGACACCCTGACAAACCTGCCTTGCTGTTTGGATTGCCCGTGGACTCCTTGCATCTCCACCAACGCCTCGCGGAACCCGCTGTGCGGGTCCCGCTTCGCAGAGGGGCGCTCTCCTTTGTGGGCTGTTAGCTGCTGCTGGGGTAAAACAGGGGCTGAGGGCTGCGAGCAAGAGGGCTGGGACTACATTTCCAGGAGTCCCAGTAACCCCGCCCGTTCCACCTGGGCTGCTCTCCCTCCCCGCCCCGCCCCCAACGACCGGGTGATCAAATACCGGCCTGCCCTGCACTTCGTGGGACACCCTGACAAACCTGCCTTGCTGTTTGGATTGCCCGTGGACTCCTTGCATCTCCACCAACGCCTCGCGGAACCCGCTGCGCGGGTCCCGCTTCACAGAGGGGCGCTCTCCTTTGTGGGCTGTTAGCTGCTGCTGGGGTAAAACAGGGGCTGAGGGCTGCGAGCAAGAGGGCTGGGACTACATTTCCCAGGAGTCCCAGTAACCCCGCCCGTTCCACCTGGGCTGCTCTCCCTCCCCGCCCCGCCCCCAACGACCGGGTGATCAAATACCGGCCTGCCCTGCACTTCGTGGGACACCCTGACAAACCTGCCTTGCTGTTTGGATTGCCCGTGGACTCCTTGCATCTCCACCAACGCCTCGCGGAACCCGCTGCGCGGGTCCCGCTTCGCAGAGGGGCGCTCTCCTTTGTGGGCTGTTAGCTGCTGCTGGGGTAAAACAGGGGCTGAGGGCTGCGAGCAAGAGGGCTGGGACTACATTTCCCAGGAGTCCCAGTAACCCCGCCCGTTCCACCTGGGCTGCTCTCCCTCCCCGCCCCGCCCCCGACAACCCGTCCATCACCATAACAGCCATAAAATGACGTGTTAATACCGCTGTGCGGGAGCGCGCCGGGAGAAGCCCGGGACAAGGGCGGGCCCTCTAAGGCCCTCGTAGGCCAGAGGAGGCCGGGCTGGGCCACCTCCCTAACATCTGCTGCCCAGTGGCCCCTGACCTGCTTCGTCGGATATGACGACAGAGGAGGATACCCCTGGAAAAAAAGGTAGATTACGCAATGGGTCATTGGAGAACTATTTCCAGAAGAAGAGTGAGGGTGAAAAGGACTCTATTCTAGCAGAGCGTAGGGCAGAGCGCCGTCGCTCTGTTGAGAGCATGAAGCATAGACCCCTCACGGATAGCTCCTTGCTTGTTATGACCCGGGAAGGAGGTTCAGTAGACTTGAGTGAGGACAATGCTAGTCTAGAAGGCGTCCCACTATTGTTCCGTGATTTTGTATCCACACCTTGTCTGCCTGTGGATAATATCACAATAGTTTCTCCTACCCCTAGTCCCAGTCGCATTAGGGCCACACCTAAACCTAGGAAACAGAAACTTAAGCCTCTACCCGCGGCTCAGATTCATCGCCCACCACCTAGTAAAAAAAGGAGAAAACTTAGGGAGGCCCCAGGTAAAGCAAAAACCCCGCATACTGAGTTTGGTAAAAGGGCAAAAACCCCCATTTCAATTGAGATTACCCCAGCAGAGGTTCGGGATTCTACACCAGCAGTAGTACCATCATTGATTTGTACTTTACCTGAAGTAGCCATGCAGGTGGTGGCTTCTGACAGTAATATTAGAGATACAGCAGCTGATACTTTACCTCCCCCCACATTGATAGGAAACTTGGAGTTTTTGTTGAGATCTCTCCTTGTACCAATCAATGAGTCTATCAAAAAGGTGGAAATCAGACTTACCATATTGGAAGCAGCTATAACTAGTATGGCCACTCTGTCAAAAACCCAGGGGAGTGGGGGGGTGCATCCTACATCCCCGATAAGGCCCCCCCCTACCTCTGTCCAAAAGAACCCACCTGCCCCAGCTCAGTCGGCCAAGCAAACTATTCAGCCCCAGGGTAGAGCTGGCCTTCCCTCCGAAAACCCAAAGCCTCCTAAACATGTAAACACACCAGTAGTTGAATCGGGTGGCGCCTCAAATAAATCTATTCCTAAGGTCCCGGCAAGCAACAACCAGGATGTACAAGGGGAAACTAGTAATAATAGAATACCACGCAAAAAGGTGCCACAAGTGGAGATTCCCCCTGAAGCAGTGCCCTTTGTGGTGGTCCTAACAGGGGTCCCTCAGCTAGCAGAAAATAAGAAGGAGGGATATGTTGACCCTAAGAATAAAATTATTCATTGGTTAAGGACGTATAGGCCGATAGCGCCCAACATAGATGGAGATATAGTCCATGTTAGACGGATTAACTGGCTGGGGAGTAGAACTAAAAATATGGAGGGGGATCTAGTGGTGGTCAATTTTAGAGACCCTCGGGCCGTTGATTATATCCTAAATTGGCCACCAGGAAACGGGTGAGCTTGCATCATTCCTCGGGCCCTAACATACTTCTATCCTAGGCCAGAGGACACTCCATTTAGATATCCAAATAAACCTCATTCTTATAGACCACCCCTTACTTTGCCCTACAATAACAATTATACCCATTTTGGGCAACACTTTTCCTTGGTACCTGAACAGATCTCTGCCTGGTCTACTGTCCCTTATAGACATACGATGAACCATGGCACCAGGATGAATCATTTGAGGCCTTTTACCCCACTGGACACTTACAATCGGTTTTCCCAGCTTTCTGGGCTGGAAGATTGCGATTGAAGTTCAGCGCCTGGGGGGGGAGGCAAGTGAACTTCTGGGTGGGGGGGCCCCAACAAGACCATGTGGTAGCATAGGTATAGGGGAAGGTAGTTCTTTTCCAGCTCAAACTGTTAGTATTAATAACATTACAGAGGTTCCTTCCTTTGACGGGCCTATGACTAGCATGGTTGGTTGCCTCGTAACACCTATTCACCCGGCACAGGAGGGGGGGAGATGTAAGACCAGGCGGGTAATAAATTTCCTTTCTTGGAACATTGCGGGGCTAAAAAGGAAGTTAGACATTCCAGAGTGGCATACGTTCATTGAGGGGTTCGATGTTTGCCTATTTCAGGAAACTTGGAGCCTATCACCATTACACAAATCAGGGTATACAACCCATTTTCTGTCAGCAGTAAGTAAGGGAAAGGGTAGACCAGCGGGAGGTCTCATGGTCTGGATTAAAGTAGAACTGGATTGGGTGGTCACACGCCACAATTTGGAGTGTAATTATATACTCCATCTCTCCTCCAGAGGAAAGTTAGAGGGTAGTAGGCTTGACATTTTCAATGTCTATGCTAGAGGGACACCTGGTGACTCTACCTCTCTGACTTTAACAGCCCTGGACTCCGCCTTAGCTAATTGCCCTTCAACAGCAAAAATTATTGTGGGGGGTGATTTTAATTGCACGTTTGAACCCCTCCTCGGAGATGACCCCTTGGGCATTGAAGAGGAGGATTCAAAATGGTCCATCCCAAGTTTATCCTTGCCCCCCATTAGGAGGTGGTCGGCTAGGGCTATTCAAATCAATACATTGACCAGGGTTCACAAGTTAAGAGCCCTCAATGGCAGGACTATATCCGACCAGGCAGGGGCATTGACCTTTAATAGGCTTACTGGCCCATCCCGAATTGACTATATCCTAATGGATATTAATTTTTGGGCAGAGCTTATTGACATGGAAGTCCTCCCAAGCCAGGATAGTGATCACAATCCCTTGTGCTGCAAGTTTTATTGGGGCACCCTTAAAGATAGGAGGATGAATGTCACCTTAAAAACATCTAAAGAGATTATCCCCTATAATAACAACCGTAGATTAAAATGGGATAAGGCTAAACTCAAGGAGGAAGATTTAGGGGCGATAAAATTATTGGTTGAGGGCTTGTCTTCTGATCTGGAAGATTGGGTGGGTGAAAATCAGACCAGCAGGGTCCCATACCCCTCCCTTGACTCAGCCTATAAAGCTACAATTGATCATGTTGGCAAATTTTTCATCTCGAAAGGGAAAAGCAATAGGGATACTGTCAATCCCCCTTCTTCTAATAAACCTTGGTATACAGTCCTGTGTAAGGGCAAAAGGAAAAATCTGACAAAAGCCCTGATTTCTGGGGATCCTTTGCTGGTTAGAGCGGCCAGGAAGGAATACCTAAATGTATTATTATTGGCCAAGCGGGAGTGGGAGGAACAGCATTGGCAGGACTTATCCAATGCTGTAAGTAGTAGGAACCCGAACCTTTTCTGGGACCTGATCAATAGAACTAGGCAGAGGAAATCGCAACCATTGGCTGCACATATAACCAGCCAGCAATGGTTTGATCATTTCTCATCCCTTTATGGAGGTATTGAGGAAACAACTAGCCCTGGGGCAGATAGTTTGAGAGATGGAGTTTTCTCTGGGGTGGACGATCCTCCATTTACGACCATGGAAGTAGTGATGGCGATCAGGCACCTAACCCCAAAGAAAGCAGCTGGACAGGACGGGATTCCTGGAGACCTGTTGATAGCGGAGCCGCAGGCTTGGGCTAAATTAATCGCTACTATAATGAATTTGATCACCAGGGGTCACCAGGTGCCAGACTCCTGGAAAGGGGCAGAGGTAGTAACCGTGTTCAAGAAGGGAGTAAGAGACGACCCTGCGAACTACAGACCTATTAGTCTGATAGACATAATTCAGAAAGTGGTCGGCAGGGTCATCATCTCAAGAGTAGGAGATTGGATGGAGGAGGCCAGTATTCTCTCTCACCTACAGGCGGGGTTCAGAAGAAAGGTAGGCACGATGGACCAGGTCTTTCATTTTTTTGTTATCTATTGGAAGGCAGTTACCATCAAGAAAGGCAGTTTATATATGGCCTTCATAGATCTCAAGACGGCTTTTGACCTGGTCCCCCGGGCAAAATTATGGGAGATTCTAGGAGAGATGGGTTTCCCAAGTGGTCTCCTGAACCTTATCGTAAAGCTCCACGAGGGGAATTACGCGAAGGTTAGATGGGGACCCCAGGGACAATTGACAGAGAGGATCCCTGTGCGGAGAGGAGTACGTCAGGGATGTGTTATGGCTCCGACCCTCTTCTCCCTATTCGTGAATGGAGTGGTGGACCATCTGAAGGGGGAGGAGACGGATGCCCCATCCCTGGCGGGGGAAAGAATCCCCACTTTACTCTTCGCCGATGACACCATATTAATCTCCAAATCCCCAGTGGGTCTACAAAAACTCTTGAACCGGTTTAGCTCCTTCTGTACCGCCCGAGGCTTAACCATCAATACCTCAAAAACTAAATTGATGGCACTCTCCCCCTCTAAAAGATTCAAAAATAATTTCCTGCTTAATGGTGTCCCTTTAGAGCTGGTTGAGTCTTTTGACTACCTTGGTGTCCGGATAAACAGCCGAATGACCTGGAAGGATCACTTGGCCAAAATGTTACTCAGTCATCAAAGAGTATCGGGGGTGATTCTGAGGGAAGTCCGTGAATCATGTAGTAAACCTGTCTCCCCGGCCATGGCCATATACGAGGGTCAGATTCTCCCAGCTGCATTATATGGCTCTGAACTTTGGGGGTTCGAAAATGTATCAGATCTATCGACAGCGGAAAATAATTTTCTAAGGAAGGTGGTGGCTCTTCCTGCTTCCACCCCACTAATTCCCCTGAGATTAGATCTGGGCAGAAGAGCATTTAAGGACTTGGTAAGGCTACGCCCGTTGCTCTTTTGGACCCGTTTAAGAAGAACGGAAGAGCTTGCAAAATATGCTGAGGGGCTGGACGATCTTCTTTTACTGGACACAGGAAAAAAATTGGATGGTTGAATAAATTGAAAGACTTGGTTCTTAAGTTAGGGCTAAGAGACGCTTGGGAGTCCCAATCGCCGCCACCAAAGGATGTGATCAAAAAGTTATACTGGGACTGGGTTCAGAGTAATGTGTTGAGGGCCACGGATGGGGGCTCACTCACGGACCAATTTTTGTTATTTAAATGTGTGAGGAAATTGGAACCCTTCCTCGACCTGATAACTAAACCCTTTGATCGCGCACTATACCTAAAACTGCGATATGGGACGCTTCCGGTGCATGACTTTTTGGTGAGGTGGTCAAACTCTGGTGCCCCCCTGCGTTCATGCCCTGGCTGTGTAGCACCAACAGAGTCTGTGGCCCATCTATTTTTTGCCTGCCCAGCTTATAAAGGGGCACGGAAATTTTGGCTGAAACCTGTCTGCAGGGAACTGGGGTTGAGGTGCCATAGACAGGCTCTTCGTGTACTCTCCACGGACTCATCATCTTCCTTTATGATTTGTGGGGTAGCAAAGTTCTTGGGAAGTGCATGGATGACGCGATCCCGCTTACTGAAACTGCAGTCGGGGGGCCCAACGGTCTGATGCCATATCTGCTGGTAGCAAATTGGTGATTGTGTTGCACCTTATTCTTTTACTGTATTTTAATATTTTATTGTGTATTGGAAATGTATTTTATATGTATTCTTTTATGGTGATCAAGTTGCCGAATAAAGATATTCAATAATAATAATAATAATAATATTACGGATGTGCACAATACGTCCCACCGTCTGGCTATGTACCCCTAACCTATTTCATTTTATTTGTGCATGCTCAATTACAACATGCCTAATCACAGCTCTCACACCCACTGACATCATGCTCAACCAATCATCCTTCTGCAAAGCATTTATAACCTGCCAACCTTCTCGAAGTTTTCCTATTCCGCCGTCACAGCCACTGATTGTGTTCGTACCCAGCTCTTCGTAGGTGAGCCCTTTTTTTAAAGAATAATTAAATTAATTAATCTGAATGATCTTTAAATACCGCGTAAATGCAAATTTTTGTTCGATTTGACAATGTTGTTTTTAAGCAGGCTTTCCTACTTTTTTATATCGTTAAAGTTGACTTTTGTTTCTGAGCAAATCACTTAATCCTGCCTCCTTCAATTTTGTAAGTAGTGCGCCATGTGCTGCTTCGTCCCCATGCAATGCACATGTAATCGATTGGTCAATTTTGTATTTTAGCAGGCTCTCCATGTTTTTTAATATAACGTTAAACTTGATTTGCTATCCTTTGTTCTGTGCAAATCACTTAATCCTGCCAGGTTTCTTTAATTTGCCAAGCGCCACGTGCCCTTTCCGCAACGGTGTGCTACGTACTGTTCAACTTAATGTGATGCAGTTGTTCTTGTTTAAGTAGTGCATCACGTGCCCCATGCATTGCAAAAGTAATGTTTTCTGCAATATTGTATACTAGCACGGTTTCAAGGTCTTCTACCTCCAATATCTTAGTAGGCGATGTTTCTAGGCAAATCACTTAATCCTGCCGCCTTCAATTTTGTAAGTAGTGCCCCACGTGCTGCTTCCTCTTCATGCGGTGCACATGTAATCGATTGGCCAATGTTGTATTTTAGCACGCTCTCCATGTTTTTTAGTAACGTTAAACTTGATTTCTTATCCTTTGTTCTGTGCAAATCACTTAATCCTGCCTCGTTACTTTAATTTGCCAAGCGCCACGTGGCCCTTCCCGCATCAGTGTGCTACGTACTGTTCAACTTAATGCAATGTATTTGTTCTCGTGTAAGTACTGCGTTACGTGCCCCATGCATTGCAAAAGTAATGTGTTCGGCATTAAGATATTTTAGTACGATTTCCAGCTCTTATACTTCAAATATCTTACCTTGGTAGGAGATGTTTATAGGCAAATCTCTCATTCCTGCCGCCTTTAATTTTGTAAGTAATGCGCCACGTGCTGGTCCCAGGTGCGTTTTCCCAATTGCCGGGTAAGCCGCCAACGCCTTCGCACTGAACTCATGTTTTGTGTCCACTAGTAATTGTATTCTCAAGTGACTGGCTCCCCTTTTACCCACAGGATCAGTCCAATGTCTTATTAACCGCTTACAGCATCCCGTGGCAATATTGATTTTTACCACGTGGTAAGTTAGTTCATTTTAATCTACCCGTGTCACCATGATTGTGCGTGTGTAATCCTATCCTTGGTGCCCGGTGATATATTTGGCCCCATTTTACGTATTTCAGGCATGAACTTCTTGACACGATCCAATTAGATGGTGGCTATCTTCCGCGCCCTGTAAACCACGTTTCACGGTAATATACTACCCTAGACTATCTCGCTATGGGGATCGCCAGAACCCACCTCCCCTCCGAGCCCCTCTTCTCCGGCGCTCATCGCTCGCTTCTACCAATGTGTTTTATTCCTTTAAACAGGACTGGCTCCACTCTCAGCCCGGTTATTAATTTAATTGAATTCCAAGTATGTAAATTAAAGTGTCGATAACCCAGCACTCTAATGAATGAATTAAACCATAACTTGCTCAATCGATTGTGTGCCAACTGTGGTACAGTTATTATGAGGCATGTCCCATTACTTTGGAATGTAACTCCTAATTTTATATACCAAATTAGGTTGCCTGCCCCCCCTTCTCTGTCCTGATGAAGACCCCACAGCAAGGGCACAACCAATCCCTGCACTAGAGGGTCGAAACTTCGACAACTACCTACTTCACCATCAACTTCACTCCACCATTTATTTCATTCATTGTTATATGTGAAGTATGATTCTCTAATCTAATTGTGATGAACCATCGGTCCACTACACTGTATATGATTTGGAAATACAGTCTCCTTAATTCATTGATTTTACTGTCACGTACTTCTTTCTATCATCTTATCCTCACCTGAGCACCTACCACTACCTCTCCCCCTATTTTTATTCTTCTCGGGGCACTGTACAACCAATTGCATTACTGATTTGTTCTTGTATATATTCAGTATATCCAGTCCCGTTGTGAATAAAACAATGTGGACTCATTTATTGTTTGTGTAATTAATTGTTTGAAATTATTCAAATCACTTCACACTTACGCTGGGACCCCTCCCTCTCAGTACTCATTGAACCCAGGTCCCAGTGACTATGTTTGGGTAAACCCTCCTTACATACCATACTAATATATAGGCTGTATACCTTCAGAGAAGGAGGGTTAGTATTTCTGACAAATTAGAAGCGAACAATAACAAAAGGAGGCATTTTTTAGCATAAGTTTACTGGACCATATAGTATTGTCGATATGCAAGAAAAGCTTGTAAAATTAGTCAATAATGCTAGCAAAATGCCTTTACGTACAACTTATAATTTTCAACATGTTGAATCCACAAGAAATATTTAACATTACCATTCCTATGTCTCTAAAAGGTTTTGCAACAGATATTGAAGCATTCCCAATATGACCAATAACAGTTAGTGATGTAATCTAACCAAGGATAACAGAGCAGCTACAACTGTCATATTTTTTGCATTCTGGTAATGATACTTCCATTATGGATGATTGCTTTTCAACCCCAATCATATTGAGAACAATTGTTTTTATGTACATTAAAATTAAACTTGAACATTTGTACAACATATACATTTTTAATTATTTTTTCAGTTTGCAGAATGTTACATATGTCAGTAGCCAACTGCTGAGATTGAAGAAAGTATATCCCACTGTTCTACCTTATATACAGATATCTCAACTATGGGACAAACTGGTTGCCACAGACTACATCAAAATTGTAATGGACCTAATGGAGTCATCAGCTTTGACTTTAACATTTTATGATAGAAAATGTATAATACCCTGGTGTTTTAATAAACTTCGGATTACTTGGTACTTTGTTTTGTCTTTGAATCTTTTTTATGAAAAGACAGCTTAAATTTTGAACATAGTATAGTAAGATATTTTAATTATGTTTTTGAATTTAAAATTATGTTTGTTATCCTGCCATTAGAAATCGTTTTGAACAGTTGTGACTGTCCTATGTACTAGATAGGTAAACGCCTGGAAACATGTAGAAAATATTGTAAATTAAGTTTACAATTTTTACCATTGTTGTTATAATCCGCTAATGTATGTCTTTTTTACATTTAGAGTCTGATGTATTGTATGCAGACAAAAAGACTCACAATTTTTTAAGGATAACGTTATGGTAAATACTCTTAATATTACTAAACGACGAAGTTAAAAAGTAACGTATATAAGTACTTGAGGGGTTTTTGATGGCACATAATCTCCAATTCACACATGTGCGGATGGGTCTGATGCAGGGTGGATCTCAGTATAACTAATAGATTAACAAAGGTCTTTTCTGAGTTGCATCCACCATGTTGGTTCACTGGCTATGCATCCTTCCTAGTAATAGAGTCATTACCACTTTGCCACTGACTGGAGACAGTGCACTATGTTTAGAATGTAAATAAATTTAAGTTTGCGAATCAAAAAACTATTGACCTGTACACAATCCGTACAGAATAGCAAATCAATTTTCACTTTCTTTCCAACAAGCACTATGTTAAGAATACTACCAATGGGTGCACATTTCATGCATAGAAACACATGTAATATGCTAGTAACCTTATTCAGATTACAAATATATGAATTGTATGTATTAAGTTTCTTACCATGGTAAAGATGAGTTTGCATGCTAGTTGTAAATTTACATTCTCTGCATACTCCTGCCATCCAGTGTTCTGTCCTGTTTGAGATAAGTAGTATTTCTTTGAAGAAGTCTTTCAAGTTGGAAGTAAAGTCACTCCTCGTTTTTTATTAATCTCCTTGGGCATCGACTCAATTGTTACATTCTATTCACACATGAGTTTCATAAGGGTGTAACTAAGTGTAATATAAAGTAGTCAAGTCAAGTCATAAGCTTTTATTCGATTTGAAAGTACAAATCATACAAGCGAACATTAAAAAAAACAATTCCTTATATATATAATGATGAAAAAATTACTCAGAATGTACACAGGGATAATGCATAAAAAGGAAGGGAACATATACAGACAGATAATGGGCAACAGTTAATGGTTTAGAGATATAAACAGTATAAAAACTATACAAAAAGATCATATGTGTACAGACAGGAAAAAAAAATATATTTGTCACACAAAGTGATATTTCCTGGCAGCTGTACATTTAAAACAAGGGTCCGAATGGCTCGATGAACACAGGAGGGTTAATTTGATGTATGAAGAAGGACCATACATTGCATACTGTAAGCATAATACGGGGTTAAAAATTTCTATATTCTGCGTTAACAAAAACATTTATGTACAGACAGGAATGTATAAAAATAATAGCAGCACTATACTTTTCCTGGCAGCTGTACATCTCAAAGGGCGTAAAACGGGCATAATACAAAGTTAAAAATGTTTTATATACAGCATATACAAATCATTTATGTACAGACAGGTATGTATAAGATTATGGCAACACTATACTTTTCCTGGCAGCTGTACATTTCAGAATAAAAGTGGCAACAAAAAAGCAAATATCCACATTCTCTAGAGAAGATAATAGTATCAAAGCAGTCTTTGAAGATCGGATATTATATTTTATAAAGATGGGCTTTAGATATTTTACCCTTAGAAAGTGGTAAAATTTACAGAAAAGTAAAAAATGACAACAGCTCTGTCGTGAAGTACTGTCACACGGGCAGGGAGTCTCAGATCTAACTTTCTGGTTTGGGAACGCAACATGGTGATGTACAATACCCAATCTGACTCGAGTTAGTACAAATTGGTGGGAAGGATGAGACACGTTCACAAGGTAAGTTTGAAGCCCCGGAGTTAAATTCAATTCCTTATAGAACTTCACGGTGGCTAACTTACCGTGCACTTTGTCTCGCTCTGCCTTTTTAAAGTTTAAAAATGTTTGTTTGATTTCTTTTTTGGGAATTGCGACTGCCAGTTCAGGATCAAGGAAAACATCAATATCAAATAAAAATTTATACCAGAATTGAATGTATCTCAGCCACTGTATACGTGACGAGTGGTCCAAACCTATACAGTCAAGAATAATCTCTTGAGTGAATCGAGTCTCTGGCTTAGCCCAAATAGAACGCCACAATAAAAGTGGCCGAACGGCTGCTAAGTCAGATATAAACTCGATCCCTACCTCATCGTGAATTAATTGTATACAGGCAGAAGAAGGGACGCATAACAGTCTCTTTAAAAACTTATTTTCATCTTTTTGGAGCGAAGGACCGTCACTATGGCCCCACACACCCGCCCCATACAGTGCGGAGGAAACACAGCGGATGTTATATATATTGATCATATCTGGGATGCTTCTCGATCCAAGTTTAGATGCAAATCGAAATATACTGCTGGTAGTCCGCAACATTTTCAGTCTGATATTGTCGAACTCAGAAGTCCATGACCCATTATTGGTATAAGTAATTCCCAAATAACAGAAAGATTTAACGTGTGTCATTTTATCACTATCCAAGAAAAAGCTGTGCTTCAGTTTATTTACAGCCTGCCCGCATGACATAACATAGGTCTTGGATTTATTCACACAGAGCCTCCTATTTTGAATAAACAGCATAAAATTATCGATTAGGCGCTATAGCCCAATCTGGGTGCGGGATAAAAGAACAGCGTCGTCCGCGTATAGTAAGAGTGAGACAGGTTTACCTCCAATCAAGGGAGCGTCTGCTGGAATATCGGCCAGGGTACGATCAACACAATTAATAAAAAGAGAAAATAAAAGAGGGGCCAGAATGCATCCCTGGCGAATTCCCCTTGAGACTTTGAGGAATGGGGTGCATTCGCCTAGGGTACCATAACGGACCTTGCAAGAGAGTTTCTCGTAAAGCCTGGCTAAAAAATGGACAATTTCCTTCGGTGCCCCTGACTCTAGCAAAACCTCCCAAAGAATAGCATGATTAACTAAATCAAACGCGCTGCTCAAATCAGCAAAACATAAAAAAAGGTTGCCCTTTTTGGCTACAGTATATTTATTAATAATGAGGTCCAAATTAACACATTGCTCCAAAGCCATATTGCACTTTTGTTAAAATATTCGAATCAGTTGCCCAGGTTTCTAACCTTTTGAGCAGGATCCTGCTCATGACCTTTACTGAGGCGTCCAACAAAGAGATCGGACGGTAATTGGAGGCCTCAGATTTGCTACCTTTTTTGAATAGGGGAATGATAACTGATTGGCCCCAGGAAGGAGGAAAATTGCCTTCTGCCGCACAGTTAAAAGTCCTCACCAGAATAGGAGCCCACAGATTCGGTTCAGCTTTTAATAAATCAATGGGGACCCCATCCGGGCCGGAGCTTTCCCCCCCTTACTATTAGAAAGCCCTTCATGACCTTCCTCCAGGGTTACTCCCAGGGGTAGAGGTGTCCAAGATGAGGCCTCAGTAGTTGATACAACTAAGGGTGTCCCTTCTGGATTAAAAATATTAGTGAAGTGGATAATCCAGTCATTACATGCAACATAGGAAGTTAGTTCCGGGATACCATCATTATTGAGAAAAGGGCTGTTAATTGTTTCCCAATAAAGTTCGCAGTTTTTGGTCTCTGCTGCTTCCTTTAACTTGTCCCATGCTTCACTTTGTAAGATCTTTTTTCTATTGGAGATTGCCATTTTATAATTGACCCTTAATTGTTTTATTCCAGTACTGTCTCGTGGTTTAATACCTAATGCCTTCTTCAATTCCCGATGGGCAAGTATACAGGGTTTATCAAACCATCCCCGCTTCATAACTCTGTTAAAAGGGGGAAACCTTGGTAAAAATACCTTCAATAATTGTATTGATGGTGATGAATTGTGACAATAGGGAATCAGGGTTAATTACATTTTTTAAACAGTAACTGATTTGTGTTTTGCAGCTGGTTATGACCTCCCTCTGTTTGGCCATGGAGTTTTTTCCAGACCATCTGATCCTCAGACCATTTGGTCTGATAGGTATTAAATCAGTGGAACATATTTCTCCTGTCACTAGTGGTGTACCATGACCTAGGAGGGTGATACAAATGCTATTATGGTCGCTGAGACTTTCCTCTCTAATGTACAGGTTGGAGAAATCTCCTGTACTAGACAACAAAATATGATCTATGAATGTCCCAGCATCCCTCCCTGTAAAGGTGGGACAAGTAACTTTCAGATTATTTTTGTTACAGCTTAACAGGTGTAAGTCTAGTTTGGTTAACAGTTTATTAAGTATTGAACCATAATGGCAATGTGGGAAGTGGAGGAAATCCTCATTCTCACCCACTCTCCCCCAGTGGTAAACCGTTTATATTCCAAGGCCACAAGGATTCCCTTTAGACAGGTGGCATGGCTGCAGGTTAAAGTCCCCTGCCCATAGGACATCTACCTTTCTGTTCGAAATGCCCATAACCCTTACAATTTCCTTTTCCAGGGGGAATAAAATATTCCCTCTGGAGGCATCAAAGATGTTATTGTAAAAATTTACAAGGACCAGGTCATTTCCCTTACTACAATCAACCCTCACTACCTGGCTGTGGGTTCCCACGGTCGAGCTGCTTCTGACTACACAATTACTCATCTTATTAGACAGAAGCAGCAAAAGACCCCCCTTAGCCCTGCCTGAACTGGATTTAGTGGCGTTAAGACAATGGGATGAGTAACCTTCTACATTTATTTGCTCCTGGCACCAGGTTTCCTGGAGGAGGATTATGTCAAATCCTTCCCCAATAAACCTGGACCAAAAGGGGGAATCTAATTTCCCTGCAATACCGGCAATGTTCCAGGAGATAAGGGTAAGACCGGCAGACTCAGTGGTATCATAAGCAGCCATCACCGGCTGGGAAACACAAGGTATAATCGGGCTAACCGCCAGGGTACTCACAACTATGCCGGATCTAGAGGCATCAAAGGACGTACTCACTTCGATACTAATACATGAGACACCTTTGCATAAGTGCCCATCTGCGGACCCCTGGGTGGTTTGGTTATTACTTATGTTAGTATTAGGTGGAAGAGGTTCTGTGGGGCTGCCTTCATTTACCAAATCCTTCCGTAGGTCCACCCGTCCCTCGGAGGGTACACAGTCCAATATAAGGGCTGCTGTAACACTGTCGTGGATGGGTTGCATACGTACATGGGCAAACCCTAACTGCTTGATGGCTGGCTGGCTTGAGGATGATGGGGCACTAAGTCAGTCAACCATCTCTAGACAGTCAAATCTGTTGCTGGTGTGAATACCTTGCCACCCATTCCCCATAAGGTGGCCTTTATTAGGGTACCAAGGACGGGGTACCCATTCCCTATTCCTGCTCTTTTGGGTCATCCAGGGACCTCCATAGTTCCATGCTTGTTCTTGGGGAATAACCCAATTAGGGGGTAGTATTGGGGGATGATAATTATATACAGGGGGATAGAAAAAGGAGAGTCGCTGGGTATCGATTCCCCCTTTCTTCTCCAAATCTGGCCACGAGCAGATATGATTCACGGAGGATGCGTCTTCGCAAGTAACAATGACGCAATCCCCCTGAATACTCTTTGGACTCGCCCCCACCCATGATACCCTACGGACAGAAGATATTCTACAGGTATTAGTAGGCTGTAGTGGCCTGTTAATACTAAGCCATTGGAGAATTGTATTCAGGAGGGACCAGGATGGTTCATCTGTACCTGCTGTTAGGTCCGGGACTCCTGTTAGGATTACCGTAAATGGGGAGACCTCAGGTGGCAGGTGGGCGTTTAGACCTAGGCCCCCTCTTGGCCTCTGTATGATTTGATTTTTGGGTCACCGAGGGTTTATCTTGGGGTGGCTGCAAAGACACCTTGGCCGCGGTGACATTGACAGCTGTAGGTAGAACTACAGAAGAAGGAGAGGAGGGGTTTAGTTGACTGGATGAGTGTGACTGAGGTGTAGGTTGAGATGTGGATTTGACTTTTGGTTTGGAGTTTACACAATTGTTTGGGGCGGGTAATGGAGTGGTTAAAGGCTCTTTAGTTTTTGCCTGTACTTTGGATGTAACAGGCGGTTTAGGTAGATTAACCGGTGTGGTCCCAGGATTAATCGCTACCGGGACCCACCCGGTTTTGGTGGTTCCCACCCTATTCTGATTGGGTATTTTGGTAAGGAGTATGGCGAGTTGCTTTTCTATTGCCATAATGCTCCGTTCCAGGGGTTGGAGATGGAATTTTAGTAAGTCCCTGAATGTAGCGAGAAGTTGTGAAGTATCACTGTCAGACAGACTGGGGCAACCCTCTTGGGCATTGTCCAATATGGGACATTGCAAATTGGATAGAGCAGGTGTTGCAGAGTTTTTACTGGGAGGGGCATTGTTGGATAGTGGTACAGTAGGCCCTTTCTTTTTATTGGTGATATGGTGGTCTAAGTTGTTATTCCCCTTTTTGTGGGCTTCTGGCTGTTTTGGAACAGCATCTTCTCTAACCCCCCTAAGCTTGTTGACTTGAACTGGATCCTGTACCGGATCTTCAGATAAAATATGCTCAAGGTCCGGGGTTGTCTCAAGGCTCCCAGTCGATTCCAATTCCAGTGACAGATTGGTAGCTGATAGATCTACAGCACTAGGGATGGAATGAACTTGTGCTGTAGTACCAGACTGTATTAGAATTGGAATAGGGGAAGCTGATGGCAGTGGAGTTAAGGCCGCTGCTATGGGGCCCATCGAGGATCTCCGAGCGATCGCAAGGTCCTGGGACACCCTACGTTCTAAAATGGCAATGTTTTGATTAATAGCCTCGGTAGTTTTAGTAATGAATAAGTCAATAGGTCCTGTAAATGAGGCAGCTTTAAGAGCGGTTTTACTTCTAGAACCCCTAGTCATTGTTGTAACAATTTGGAGTCTCTCAGTCGAATAATCAAATATCCAAAGTCAATGAGCAGAAGTTAGTACCTTTGAGGCAGCATCAGGAAAATATGACACAAGGGGGGTGGCCCAGCCCAGCCTGGATCAGTCTGGAACGGGCTGAAATGGGCCCGCCCTTGGCCCGGGCTTCGCCCGGCGTCCCGCGAGACGGTGAGGATGCTGCTTTTGAGCGCCTCCTGGCGCTTGCAGGTGACGCGGCAGGGCGCTGGGGCTTCTGGGGGTTGTAGTGCGGTCCGCGCTCGTCTCCGCTCGGCGGCCCCGCTCTGATGTCAGGAGAGCGAAGGGCGGCGGGAGACAAGCGGTAAGGCGTCCACGAGTAAAGCACTCAACCCCAGGCACTGGACAAACAAAGAGTGGCAGCAGGTCAGCAATTAGCAAAGGTTTCCCCAACTCGACCGTGAGGATGCTGCTTTTGAGCGCCTCCTGGCACTTGCAGGTGACGCGGCAGGGCGCTGGGGCTTCTGGGGGTTGTAGTGCGGTCCGCGCTCGTCTCCGCTCGGCGGCCCCGCTCTGATGTCAGGAGAGCGAAGGGCGGCGGGAGACAAGCGGTAAGGCGACACGAGTAAAGCACTCAACCCCAGGCACTGGACAAACAAAGAGTGGCAGCAGGTCAGCAATTAGCAAAGGTTTCCCCCACTCGACCGTGAGGATGCTGCTTTTGAGCACCTCCTGGCGCTTGCAGGTGACGCGGCAGGGCGCTGGGGCTTCTGGGGGTTGTAGTGCGGTCCGCGCTCGTCTCCGCTCGGCGGCCCCGCTCTGATGTCAGGAGAGCGAAGGGCGGCGGGAGACAAGCGGTAAGGCGTCCACGAGTAAAGCACTCAACCCCAGGCACTGGACAAACAAAGAGTGGCAGCAGGTCAGCAATTAGCAAAGGTTTCCCCCACTCGACCGTGAGGATGCTGCTTTTGAGCGCCTCCTGGCGCTTGTAGGTGACGCGGCAGGGCGCTGGGGCTTCTGGGGGTTGTAGTGCGGTACGCGCTCGTCTCCGCTCGGCGGCCCCGCTCTGATGTCAGGAGAGCGAAGGGCGGCGGGAGACAAGCGGTAAGGCGTCCACGAGTAAAGCACTCAACCCCAGGCACTGGACAAACAAAGAGTGGTAGCAGGTCAGCAATTAGCAAAGGTTTCCCCCACTCGACCGTGAGGATGCTGCTTTTGAGCGCCTCCTGGCACTTGCAGGTGACGCGGCAGGGCGCTGGGGCTTCTGGGGGTTGTAGTGCGGTCCGCGCTCGTCTCCGCTCGGCGGCCCCGCTCTGATGTCAGGAGAGCGAAGGGCGGCGGGAGACAAGCGGTAAGGCGTCCACGAGTAAAGCACTCAACCCCAGGCACTGGACAAACAAAGAGTGGCAGCAGGTCAGCAATTAGCAAAAGTAGTCAATGTGTATGTAAAATAAATAATAACATGAAACAACACAGATCTTGGTGGGTAGGTAGAAGGGCACATGTGAATCGATATTTAACTTTCCAATAATAGAAGCTGAGACTCATAGGTATTGACCCTGTTTGCAGATTCTTACATACGTCAACAACTAATGCTTGATTAGCCAATGCTGTATTTTAGCAAGCTCTCCATGTTTTTTAACAACAAAAAGAACAAAGCTAAACAAGTGTTTCACAATCCCTACTGTAAGGCTGTGCTATGATTCAATCAGACCATAACTGTGGTTAATACGAAATTTAGAATGACTACATGGTCAAACATAAGACGTGTACCAAATTGCCCAAATTAAGTTTACACTTTTTACAATAGCAGTTAAGATGTGGTAATGTACATTTCTTTTAAATTTACATTCCATTGAACAGTTCTGTGTTGTCTACAACCCAAAAATTCAGACATCAACTCAATTATTGCATTCTAACTGAACAAAAACAAGAATCGTACAAATGTTATGTTTGACTCTATTGATTCCAAGCTCCCTTTCATACACCCTGAACTTTTTCATTAGATTTAGCTGCATAATCTTTCATGCTTCTACAACCATCACTAGTTTGATTTTATCACTGACATATATAAAGTCATCAGTCACTCCTATGGCTGGCATTAACAATCCTTAAGGCTGACAGCTGGGTTTTCTGTGAGAGGATGCCCATACATGAGTAACAGCTGTCATTAGCTTTCAGAATCTATTCTCCCATGGTGTACTGTGATGTACGTATTACATGATGTGATGGAAGTTCAGTAACGCGAGATGTCATATCCATATAGGACGCGGTCAGTGCACAACTCCCGCAATTTTTTTTATTGTTGAAAATATATATTTCATATAAATATTAAGACAAGAGATTATCTCAATATTGTTTTACTTTATTAAAAAATACATTACTTCTTAATGCAATTTCGGAAAGTTGCGCTGGGTGCATTCTACGCGCACCCCATGTGACCTCAATAAACAAATTTGATTGGTTCATTACACTTCCAATTGAAGGACCCCACCCATTTCAATCACTCTTCTTAGCCGTTTTCTTGGGAAAACACCTCCTGAGAAGATCTGCTGCTCTTTCTTTTTTGTATGACAAATGTACTTAAAGATACTATGGCTGCTAATCCACCATCATCCTCTGATTCAGAGAACTCATCAGACCAAGAATTTCTTCCTGAACCTCCGCCAAAGTAAAAATATACCAGCATTTTCTGGAAAATGTTCACCTTTCCACCTAGCTTAAAAAAAGGTGAATACAACAAAAGTTATTTGCCGCATATGCAAGACTGTGCTTTCAAGAAGAGACCGCAATAAAAAGTACTTGTGTAGAACTGCAAGTATACAGAACCACTTGCAGACCAATCATCCGGTCAACTTTGCAAGGGAAGAGTTAAGGAGATTGAGAGAGACCAAGATTCTGTCTCTCTGCTGCTGCTCTCGTATCTGCTTCAGGCAACTAGTACATGAAGTGGGAAGCAGATATATACTTGCCACTCCCCACAGCTGGTGTTTTATCCATCTGTGGACCACTATGTATCTGTATACCCCCTATGTCATGGGGGAGCTGAAATAGACACGTTCTGTTTGTCTGCTGCTACTTCCGTATCTGCTAGTGATGACTAATACATTCCATAGTTGAGACATCTGTGTATTGAACTGGGAAGCAGAGAAATACTTACCACCCCCAGGGCTTGTAGTCTATCCATTTGTGAACCCCTATGTATCTGTGTACCCCATCCATTTGTGGACCCTTAATTTTCTGTGTACACCCCTATGTCACGGGGAGCGGATATAGACAGGTTCTTTCTGTCTGCTACTGCTCCCATATCTGCTTGTGATACTCCTTCCCAATTTGGAAAACTTAGAATGACCTGTATAAAATATGGACGGCTGATAGCATATGGAGAGCAGTCGGTAGATATGTCCACCAAACTTAAAAAAGGGCTGGTGTTCTAGCCATCTATGAACCGGTATGTATCTGTGTACCCCCCTATATCATGGGGAGCTCATTTAGACAGGATCTGTCTGTCTGCTGCTGCTCTCAGTTCAGTTCAGTTCATTTAGCTTTATTCGGTTTTGTTTCAACCATAAAAGCATACAATGTAAAAAAATATACAGACATATAATAACAACCAACATACATTTAAAAAGGGTCAACAGAAGATCTTATTGGATTAAGTAAAATAAAATTAACGGATCCAGTTAGAATTAATATCAAAGAATATACAATTTATGCACCCGCCTAATATTGACACTTGTTAAATGCGGTGAACAGGTTGGATTGAGGTAGATTGCTAAACTTCAATAGACTATGAGGAAAAGAGGAGAAACTGTGCTGATTTGGTGGCCAGGATCTATGGTCCAGCTTTGGGTTGTGATTGGCAGACTGATTCCGATGGGAGTTGTAAGATTCGCTTGGATAAAAGTCATGTAGGTCCCAAGTTGTTATAGGGCCATCACTTTCTTGGGGCAGCCACGACTGTAGATAAGGGACAACATGTCTGCTCCTAAATCTGATTAGAATCAGATCCCCACAGATATCTTTCCGATGGGGACCCAACCAACCCACTCTCCTCACGCTGACTATTCTTCCATCGAGGTTATGGGGTAGGGGTCTGTTTTTCGATAACCAGAACTTAACTTTATTTACCAGGTCACTGGTTCTCTCGATTTTACCATGCTTCAAGGGAAGAGCCCCCGACAGGATGGACACGAATGGAGCGGCCTCTGGGGGAAGGTTGATATGAGGGGACTTAATGCTTTTTAATTTGGGCTCACTTTTGCGTTCTGAGGTAGGTGTGGGTGGTGGATTAAGGACGGGTGGGCACACAGTAGTGGAGACTGTTACAAGTGTTGGGGAAACTGTGTTTTGCACAGTTTGTTTAGGCAAATTGGGTTGACTGGCCTGGGGTAAACACTTAGATGTTGCTGTGTATGGCTGATTGTGTTTAACAGTTTCCTCAATCCCCGTTAGTCTTTCCCCCAAGGTGTTAATTTTGTCGATCAGGGGGTGGATGATAGTTTTAATCAACTGTTCCATCATGGTCAGTAAGACCAATTGGGGAGAGGATACTGGGTCATCTATTTTTTTGCCCATCTCCTGGATTAGCAGAGCCATGTTTGCAGGCGGGTTTGATTCTGTAGACACATGCTGCAATGTTGGTGATTGGGAATGGGACCCATTTTCACCAACCCCATCATGTTTCCTTTTTCCAGATATGGAGTTAAGGGGAGTTGTTTTGTTTGCTTTTAATTTTACGGAACTCTGATGGGGCCCCTGTGTACTATCGTTAAGAATTAGCGGACTGGCGTTAGAAACCAGGTAGGGCGATGTAACAAGGGAGTACTTGTTGTTACACATGCTATTTAGATCATCTAGCCATGGGGGATTAGATGCTATACAGGACGTTTTCGTAGGAGAATCCTTGCTGGGCATATTTAAAGTGTAAGAAAACAAGACAAACAGCTGTGACTAGGGGAATACTTTGAGTATCAGCTCCCTTGAGGGAAGGGGAAACAGTCACAATCCAATATGATAGTCAGTGGAGTTGGCAGTAAAAAGGCTTTACCTCTTCATGGAAGACCAAGTGGGATAGCCCGTCCCGGCCTCCTCAGGCCTCTGGGGGCCACAGAGGGCCCGCCCTTTGCCCGGGCTTAGCCCGGCGCCGTCCCGCGCGCGTCCCGCGAGGCGGTAGGGACCTCTGTCTTTTGAGCGCCTCCGTGCGCGATTCCCGGTGGGCGTGTCACCGCCAAGGATGCTGGGGGCTGTAGTCTCTCACACACGGCTGCCGCGTGATGGAGAAAGCGGCAGCCGGAGACAAACAGCTACGGAAGAGTGGCGTGACCCCCGGTGAGTTGGCGCTGCCCCTGTCAGCTTCTGTGTCCCCCGCTCGTCCGCAGGGACCTCTGTCTTTTGAGCGCCTCCGTGCGCGATTCCCGGTGGGCGTGTCACCGCCAAGGATGCTGGGGGCTGTAGTCTCTCACACACGGCTGCCGCGTGATGGAGGAAGCGGCAGCCGGAGACAAACAGCTACGGAAGAGTGGCGTGACCCCCGGTGAGTTGGCGCTGCCCCTGTCAGCTTCTGTGTCCCCCGCTCGTCCGCAGGGACCTCTGTCTTTTGAGCGCCTCCGTGCGCGATTCCCGGTGGGCGTGTCACCGCCAAGGATGCTGGGGGCTGTAGTCTCTCACACACGGCTGCCGCGTGATGGAGGAAGCGGCAGCCGGAGACAAACAGCTACGGAAGAGTGGCGTGACCCCCGGTGAGTTGGCGCTGCCCCTGTCAGCTTCTGTGTCCCCCCAGTTGAGACATCTGTGTAATGAACTGGGAAGCAGATATATACTTGCCACCCCCCAAGACTCCTGTTCTATTTATCTGTTGACCACCTATGTATCTGAATCCCCCCTATGTCACGGGGGAGCTCAAATAGACAGGTTCTGTTTGTCTGCTGCTGATCACGTATCTGCTTGTGACGACTAGTACATTCCATAGTTGAAACATCTGTGTAATGAACTGGGAAGTAGAGATATACTTGCCACCCCACAGGACTACTGTTCTATCTATCTACTGACCCCTATGAATCTGTGTACCCCCCTATATCACAAAGAAGCTGATATAAACAAGTTCTGTCTGTCTGCTACTGCTTCCATATCTGTTTGTGATATTCGTTACCAATTTGCAAACACTTAGAATGACCTGTATAAAATAGGGACGGCTGATAGCATATGGAGAGCAGTCAGTGGATCTTTCCACCAAACTTAAAAAAGAGCTGGTGTTCTATCCATTTGTAGACCACTATGTCTCTGTGTACCCTCTATGTCACGGGGGAGCTCATATAGACAAGTTCTGGTCATCTTCTGCTGCTCCTGTAGCTGCTTGTGACGACTAGTACATGCCATAGTTGAGACGTCTGTGTAATGAACTAGGAAGTAGAGATATACTTGCCACCCCCCAAGGCTGCTGTTCTATCCATCTGTGGACCCCTATGTATCTGTGTACCCCGCTATGTCACGGGGGAGCTGATATAGACAGGTTCTGTCAGTCTGCTGCTGCTTCCGTATCTGCTTGTGATGACTAGTACATTCCATAGTTGCGATCTGTGTAATGTACTGGGAAGCAGAGATACACTTTCCACCCCCCCCCAGGTCTAGTCTTTTATCCATCTGAAGACCCCTATGTATCTGTGTACCCTGCTATGTCACGGGGGAGCTGATATAGACAGGTTCTGTCTGTCTGCTGCTGCTTCCGTATCGGCTTGTGACGATTAGTACATTCCATAGTTGCGATCTGTGTAATGAGCTGGGAAGCAGAGATATACTTGCCACCCCCCAGGGCTGGTGTTCTATCCATCAGTGGACACCTATGTATCTGTATCCCCCGTATGTCATGGGGGAGCTGATATGGACAGGTTCTGTTTATCTACTGCTGCTCCCATATCTGTTTGAAACAACTACCACATTCGATAGTTGAGACATCTGTGTAATGAACTGGACGTAGAGATATACCTGCCACCCCACAGGGCTGCTGTTCTATCCATCTGTGGCCCCCTATGACTCTGTGTACCCCCCTATGTCACAAAGAAGCTGATATAGACAGGTTCTGTATGTCTGCTGCTGCTTCCATATCTGTTTGTGATATTCGTTATCAATTTGCAAAAACTTAAAATGACCTGTATAGCTGATAGCATATGGAGAGCAGTCAGTGGATCTTTCCACCAAACTTAAAAAAGAGCTGGTGTTCTATCCATCTGTAGACCCCTATGTATCTGTGTACCCCCTATGTCACGGGGGAGCTCATATAGACAAGTTCTGGTCATGTCCTGCTGCTCCCGTAGCTTCTTGTGACGACTAGTACATACCATAGTGGAGACGTCTGTGTAATGAACTAGGAAGCAGAGATATACTTGCCACCCCCCAAGGATGCTGTTCTATCCATCTGTGGACCCCTATGTATCTGTGTACCCAGCTATGTAACGGGGGAGCTGATATAGACAGGTTCTGTCTGTCTGCTGCTGCTTCCGTATCTGCTTGTCACGACTAGTACATTCCATAGTTGTGATCTGTGTAATGTACTGGAAAGCAGAGATATACTTTCCACCCCCGCAGGTCTAGTGTTTTATCCATCTGAAGACCCCTATGTATCTGTGTACCCCGCTATGTCACGGGGGAGCTGATATAGACAGGTTCTGTCTGTCTGCTGCTGCGTTCGTATCTGCTTGTGACGACTAGTACATTCCATAGTTGCGATCTGTGTAATGAGCTGGGAAGCAGAGATATACTTGCCACCCCCCAGGGCTGGTGTTCTATCCATCAGTAGACCCCTATGTATCTGTGCACCCCCCATGTCACGGGGGAGCTGATATAGACAAGTTCTGTCTATCTGAACAGTTGTATGTCAGCTATGTGACATGTCATTACAAGAAAGTGTCGTAAAAATACCTACAATTTAAGAAGAAATGAAGAGTCAAAATACATTAATGAGTACAATCCAGTCATTTTGTCCATGTGGAATGCTAACATGGATATTCAATATGTTGCGGACAATTCCATTGCTGTTGCTCGATATGTAATATCCTACATTACAAAATCAGAAAACATTCGGAATTGAAAGAAATGAGGGTAGAGATTTATCATGAGAAGACACTAAGTAAGAAATTATACAGTTTTAGTTTGAAGATGTTATCCCATCGACAAATCAGAGCATATGAATGCTCATCTCGGTTATCATCAGCAACTCAATACTTCAAATCTAGAAGAATAATTTTGGTGAGTCTAACTCTTGCTGCAATGCAAAATCGGTTACTGAAATCTGTTCAAGAAATTGAATGTTTACAGAAAAACATCCAGAAAGTACAGATATTTTGAAAATGAATATGTTGGATACATATTACCCAAACAGAAGTCATCATCTTGAGAACATGTGTCTCTATGAAGTGGTGCAAAATAACACTTTTAAACAGAATAATACAGAGAACATAATAATGGTAAATATGGAGTCATTGGTATTCAAAACATGGCGTTCAGAAGTAGAATTATTTGGAGATTTTAGGTGAAAGGCCAAACTTTTCTTGTATTTGTCGTCGCTGAACTCACTACAAGAAGGAAGTTGCAACTTATTTGTTGGTAGAGAATTGTTTTGATTTGGGTTCTGATCACTATATTTTGTAAATATTGTTATAACAAATTAGATAAGAAAAGAATGCCTGCTATAGCTGTGCATAATAATTTAGAGTTAGTTTCTATTCCTCCACAACTGACAGATCTCAATACCTATGACTCTATTCTCATTCAATGTCTGCACCCGTTTCAGGCTATTGTTCGTATGGACCTAAAACAGGTAAATTGCATCTTTCAGATTTACAAACACGATTAAAAGGAAGAGTGGTGTATTTATCGTTAGATTTAAAGAAAAATATTGAAATTATTGGTGTAGACAGTGTAGAAGGTGAACGACTAGTTATTCTTGTTAATAGTGTGCTGACTAAGAATGAGAAAATCTAGCAAGAGTTAGTGGATGTTAGGAAAGTGCAAAATGCAACATTGTATTTGATAAAAAACAATACATACTAAAAGAATGTTTATATAGGAGAAGAAGAAATAGTTTTAGCAGATCATATTGAACATCAAGTGCACAAATTACAAAAGTGGATATATCAAGATGTGAAGAAATCTATGAACATTACAGTGGACCCCTATGTATATGTATACTCCCCTATGTCACGGGAGAGCTGATATAGACAGGTTTTCTTTGTCTGATGATGTTCCCGTATCTGCTTCTGAAGACTAGTACATGCCATAGTTGAGATGTCTGCATAATGAACTGGGAAGCAGAGATATACTTGCCACCCCTCAGGGCTGGTGTTCTATACATCTCTATCTATCTGTGTATCCCCCTATGTCACCAGGGAACTGATATAGAAAGGTTATGTCTATCTGCTATCACTCCCGTATCTGCTTGTGATGACTTGTACATTCCATAGTTGAGTCATCAGTGTAATGAACTGGGAAGCAGACATATACTAGCCACCCCCCCCCCAGGGCTGCTGTTCTATCCATCTGTGGACAACTATGTACCTGTGTACCCCCATATATCATAGAGAAGCTGATATAGACAGGTTCTGTCTATTTTCTGCTACTCCCGTATCTGCTTGTCATATTCGTTCCTAGTTTGGAAAACTTAGAATGACCTGTATGAAGTATGGACGCCTAAAAATATATGGAGAGCAGTCAGTAGATCTTTCCACTAGACTTAGAAAAGGGCTGGTGTTCTATCCATCTGTGGACCTCTATGAATCTGTGTACCCCCCTATGTCACTGGGGAGCTGATATAGACAGGTTCTGTCTGTCTCCTGTTGCTCCCGTATCTGCTTGTCACGACTAGAACATTCCATACTTGAGACATCAATGTAATGATGTAACAAACTTATTAAAGTTGAAAGAACAACTACATGTTCAGAAAAAACAAATATATGAGCAAGTGAGACAACAGATTGACCATAGATAACTTCATGAAAAGAAAGACTGCTCATGCACGTCATTTCAACCTATCCGAATGTACGTGAGTGGACAAGCTGCAACAGGAAAAAGTTTTTTAATTAAAATAATTGCAACTTATCTACAGAAAACAACTGAGTCACATTTGTCTTTTGTTGTCACTGCTCCAACTGGGTTGGCAACACACAACATTAAAGGAATTACTTTATATCGTTTACTAATGCTACTAGTAGAGCATGAAAACAAACTGGAATATTACAAGCTATCTGGAGAAGCTTGTTGTGAAGTTTCAAAATGAACTTCCTATTATTAATGAGGTAAGCATGATATCAAATGTAATGCTTGCCTTTGTGCATTATTATCTGCAATTTCCATTTATATTGGCTCAGGAACTATATTTTCATTTGGAAATAAATTGAAAAGTAATCGAGTCTATAAAAATTGTTTGCCAAGTTCTGTCAGTAGTCCAATTCATATATCTTAGAGAATAATTCCATAATCAACATCATTTGCCCGTCGCATATTTGTAATGAGTTCTGTATATTTAAAATATGACCAAATGTTCACGTTTCCAACACTACCCAGAGACTTTCTAGTGTCTTCATGCGCAAGTGTTTTAAATACTGGTTGTCTTTTTATAGGAGTCAGTTGCAGTAAATCTCCCAAAACTATGACGTGTTTTCCTCCAAATAATACATCATACTCTGTTTTAAGAATTTGCTGTTTGTATGACATTCAGTCAGGCAGCTCCCTACTGTTCCCCTCGCAATATTGAGACCCTTGGTCAGCCCAATTCAGCTATACACAAATTGGTATGTGATTGATTCTTTGCATGACTGACTAGGTGTGTGAGTAACTCTATGGATGAGTGGTGGACTGTTACTGTATGTATAGTTGTATGAGTGCATATTATAGTACTGTATTGATGAGTAACTGAATGTTTAATTTACTGGATGTGTGTATAGACCTATGAAATAGTGGGTGGTATGTAGTATCTGGCATTGTTGTGTGTATGGTTTCAAAAACAGTAGTCTGTATTTTAGAGTGTGTGTATCAAAGTTAACGTTAGGGCATCAATATATGCATCAGATTTCCACGTGGATGATGTCATCAGTGATGTTATTTGAGATGTCGTCAGTGATGTCATCAGTGATGTCACTGACCATGTCATGAGGGATGTAATATGTGACGTCATCACCAGTGCATTGCGAGTGCGCAAGTTATAGTTAGCTCAACTAACTATAATAGGTGAATTTCTCTGGTTTTATATGAGTTAAATGTTCAACTAACTATAACGTCCCTGAAACCTATGTTTTTTAGTGAATTTCAAAGGTTTTTTAAATGCTAATTCCTAACTATAATGTCTGTAAAACCTATGTTTTTTTCAGTGAATTTCAAAGGTTTTTTAAATGTTAATTTCATATTTTAATGTTTCTAAAACCTATGTTTTTCTATTACATTTTTAAATATTTTGGACCTCTATTATACTTCTTTTTTTTACTTTAAAAATGATGTAATTTTTTATATCTTCCCCAAAAAAATGTATCTCTTTTTTATTTTTTGGGAGAAAACTGAACTCCCATACCGGTAGCGTACCAAGCTCCATCGCCACGTGAATCCGATCCACCATATTGCTAAACTCGTAAATGATGCCCATTTCGTATCCATCGGGTTTGTTTGTGGCACCGCATGTCGCGTAATATCATAAACGCATGAAGTCACCCCAGCTGCTACTTTGGTATTTGATGGGTGTGCAGTACCAAGCCACGTGTTATGTCTTGTATATATAGGGTCGTGCCCACTGCGCACTGCGTATGCGATGAGTGCACGCCGCCAGGCCCTGTGTTATGTCACAGACATATGGTGTCACGACGGGTACGCCATTCCCTCTTTTTTTTGTCTCAAAAGTATATCTAAATAACTTTAAACACTGCATTACATGTGTCCGATATGCTTCTAGCATGCGTTCTGTTCCTTTGTATGTTAATGTTCATATAAATATTATTATTTAACCTTGTGTATTCTCGTGCACTCCAACTCCTCTTTGAACCACAATTACCACTGACAGTTGGTAGATAGTACTTCAATAAAGAAGGATGCACTCAACTGGTGTTTTCTATTAAGCTTGAAATATAACTTCATTTACCTCCACACGTTTCCACCATTAAATTATTTCTCCCTTTTCAGACACTGAATTAATTGACCCAAAAAGGGCGGAAAGGGTGCTCACCCGTAATGTTGGCCTAGGCATTCTGACGCCTTCCATCGTGGTATCAAGCCACCATCCCGGACCGGAGACCTGCTCTCCCACCCTACAAAAGTACCCCAGACTCGGAGCTTGCACCAGCACGTCGTTTGACATACCAATGGTGTCAGGTGAGTAGTGATACCTCAGTGCGCAGGACCTACAATTGAGCACAGTGCTGGGGAAGGGGCTGGGGTGCAGCAGCCTTGGTGCACAGGTGTAGGCAAGCAATGTTCCCGTAGCTAATAATCTAATCTCTGGCCGTACTGCGGGAGAGGTTAGGTGCATTAGCCTGGGTGCGCAGGTGCGAACAAGTGATGTGGCCGTCCGTAATGATGTGATCTCTGATCTCATTCAGTAACATCTCTGTCTCATTTTAAGGACCTGTTGGACCGTACTGTAGGCCAAAGCTAGCGGGCAGCACTTCCCTACAGACACATGGCGCTGGTTTTTAGGGCACTGTAGTGAACTCATTACTAAGTGTACATGCACACAGGCTTCCGCCACTACATTACAAGCACTTATTATGCTTCTAGCATGCGCTCTGTTCCTTTGTATATAAACGTTGGCATAACATATTATTATTTAACCTTGTGTATTCTCATGCACTCCAACTCCTCTTTGAACCACTATTACTACTAACATTTGGTAGATCGTACTTCAAAAACGAAGGATGCAATCAACTGGTGTTTTGTATTAAGCTTCAAATAAACCTTCATTTACCTCCAGACGTTTCCACCATTAAATTATTTCTCCCTTTTCAGACACTGAATTTATTTAGCCAAAATGGGCGGAGCGGGTGCTCACCCCGTAATAATGCCCTGGGCATTTTGACGCCTTCCATCAAGGTATCAAGACACCGTCCCCGACCGGAGACCTGCTCTCCCACCCTACAAAAGTACCCCGGACTCGGAGCTTGCACCAGAACGTCATTGGACACACCAATGGTGGCAGGTGAGCAGTGAAGCCTCGGTGCGCAGGACCAAAATTGAGCAGAGTGTGGGGGAAGCGGCTGGGGTGCAGCACCCTGGGTGCACAGGTGCAGGCAAGCGATCTTTCCATAGCTAAAAATGTAATCTCAGGCCTCTTTCATATGTTTCATTTTAAGGACTTGCTGGACCACACTCTTTCTCGCGGACCCCAGCATCCTAGACAAAAGGTTGATGGGAGGTAAACAATGATGGCTGGGTGCAGTAGGCCTACACTCTGTCTCCTCCTCCCTCTGTTCTTTTGAGTCTACCTCCCCTTCTCCCATCCACCCACTCCCTCTCCCTCCCATTCTCACTATCTTCCTTTCATTCAGACTACCTTTCTTTTCCTCTTCCACATGGCACACATACTTATGTTTCATTTTTGTCTTGCAGGTTTTGTACGCTGCTTCCGGAGGAGTCACACCCACTTATTTCATTTTATGCTGTTGTTTGTTCTAATTGACTTGCGTTTCCATTTACTTGTGTTGTTTTAATAAAGGTTATTTTTTTTACCAATAAATAAGTGAGTGTATAGGTCTTCTTTTTCTGACAACACTTGTCTGTAGTTTATTGTGCAAATCATCTGTTTATAGGTTATGAGGGAAAACATTTGCAATTTTGCGGTGCACCTACCAAATATAAACCAACAATGAAATGAAGCTTGCATAATTCTACAACTGCAAGGGTTCTAGGCATGTATCACGTTATAACATCATGAGTACTGCCCATGTGATTACAGAACCTGTAAGGCACTGCCTAGGACCCCCGACACTTCAGGGACTGCCGAGGCCCACCCTGCATATTTAACCCCTTGGGTGCGGCCACCATTCTGCGCCTGTGTGGCGCTTTTAATGAGTGGGCGGGTTCATGACGGCCCTTAGCCGTCATCAGCACATGAGCACCGTGATGCATGATGGCTGGGGGCCGTCATCAGCACCAAAGAGGTTAGGTAAAGCCCCTGATGGTGGCGATCTCCAGACTTAAGTTGGCCTTGAAGCCCCTGAACAATTAGAAACAATACCCGGGGAAGTGGAGATCCCTAGGCTGCGAAACATCTCTGGGCCCTCACGTGCATAATTTACATGTGACATTAAGATCCCCAGTCCTACAGAGACCCCCCAATATAATAATAGGATTATCTACCAGGGGCCTCATTTAAATAAACGGGTGAGATCACGCTTCTTTTTTTTTCTCCATTTTTACCACCCGGATCCGCTCTATTAAAGCGATACAAGGTTTTCCTCCTCTCGCTTCAACTAGTCAAACCAGAATTTGCTATCACAGGGTGGAAGCCATGCGCCCGCTTTCTAATAGCAAACATAAATGTCCAGCGGATACACACCCCGGGACATTGTATGAGTTGCGCCTGGGAGGTCGCGCTCCCTAGGACCATGATGCATTGGTTAGTATAAACGCATACTAACACTAGTTACACATGTGTAGTACAGCGACCAGAGTGTAGTGAAGAGGCAAAGGAAGCGCAAAATCTAAAAATCAAAATCCTACCAGAGGTCGTATGACATCGTTCAATGAGCCGACGACTCTGGGATGAGTAGAAACAGCTACACAAAGAAAATAGGTCTTCAGCACAACATAAGAAACTTTAAAATATTGGTGAGTGCTGCCTTCTTTTTACCTTCTCCTGCTCGTCGCCAAATTTATGTAGTGAAGAGGCAGACAGCAGTGGATTCAATAAGTAGATTTATTGCAGGAAAACGAGACATCTTAAACACCCACCAACAGGAGCAGACAGCAAGGCAACCGTTTTCTCCAGCACGTGTACAAACTTCCCAAGGTTCCCCTCATGACAGCACTACATTCTAACATTACATACTTGCATTCTAGTAGAATTACAGACTAACATTCTACTTAGACCTACATTGGAATACTACACAGAGCACATGACTTTACAGCAATGAGCTCATGGTTTCATCCAGGAGTCTTTAGACCGGTAGGGGTGAGAAGTTCGCTTCCCACTCCCTGTATTATATAAACACAAACTAACACCACTGCCACAGGTATACTACAGAGCCCAGAGCACATCACTTTACAGCAATGAGCTCACAATGGAGTCTCACAGTTTAATCCCGAGTCTTCAGACCAGTAGGAGAAAGTAGTTTGCTATCCACTCCCTACATACTATAAACGCATACTAACACTACCCCCACAGTTATACTATAGAGGCTAGTATCCTACAGCGCCCAGAGCCCATCACTTTACAGCAATCAGCTTGGTTTGATACTCGAGTCTTCACACCGGTAGGCGTGAGTACTACGCTTCCCGCTCCTAGTACAGTATAAACGCACAGTAAGGGTCAGTAGTTCACTTCCCACTCCCTGTATGGTATAAACGCCTACTAACACTACTTGCACACGTATACTATGGCAACCAGAGCCCATCCCTTTACAGCAATCACCTCGGTTTGATCCCCAAGTCTTCACAGCGGTAGGCGTGAGTACTTTGCTTCCCCACTTCCGGTATAGTATAAACGCAATATAGGGGTCAGTACTTCGCTTCCCACTCCCTGTATGGTATAAACACCTACTACCACTACTTGCACAAGTATGCTACAAATATCAGAGCACACCACTTTACAGCAATGAGCTTACGGTTTAGGCTCTCGGTTTCATACCCGAGTGCAGCAGCATATCATCTCAGCACCATGTCACTCTGAGCAACACCGCACTTTCAGACCGGTAGACTACTTCGCTTTGCACTCCCCAATGGAGGTTACAGTGCTCCTACCCTCCTTTCCTACTTTTTTTGCCCTTTTTTCCCCTTACTCGCTTCAACAGAATCACAAAATAGTGGCCAACACTTCCTAGTTGCAACTGCTCGCAGCTCTCGCAGCCAATAAGCAGCAGGCTCATTTTCGTAATGCCTCAGCCAATCAGATGGCAGAATTCCCAAATATCGATATCTGTAAATTTCGATATTTCTCCAATACTATTGAACAAATTTACACCAAATAAACAAAAGAGTGCTTTCTAGACCAAGACCCTTCTTCCTGCCAAATTTGGGGAAATTCCGTTCACCTGTTCGACCTGTAGCCTTGTCTAAAGTTTCCTATGGAAATTAAAATGGAGAAAACACATTTGGGCCCCCCCTTTTTTCTGTGACCCCTTGACGAATCACCCCCAAACTTTCAACATGGGAGCTGATATGAAGAATTAGTTTTGAAAATGTCATGAAGATTCATCAAACAATGCCAAAGTTATACGCAAAACAAAAAATGTTCTGGAAACTTGGTCCTAACTATAACTACCTACTGGCGACTGCCAGTAGGTGATATATATATATATATATATATATATATTCACTGAAAAAAACATAGGTTTCAGGCCTTATATAGTTAGAAATTAGCATTTAAAAAACCTTTGAAATTCATTGAAAAAAACATAGGTTTCAGGCCTTATATAGTTAGGAATTAGCTTTCAAAAAACCTTTGAAATCCACTCAAAAAAAGTTTTAGGGATGTTATAATTAGTTGGACATTTCACTCATACAAAACCATTGAAATTGCTCCTATATAGTTAGTTGTACTAACTATATTTCGCGCAGCCGCAATGCACTGCTGATGATGTCACATATTAGATCATTCATGACATGGTCAGTGACATCACTGATGACATCTCAAATGACATCACTGATGACATCCCTATGTGGTTTTCCCCGTGGTACGCTCGGGGTACGCGTACATGGCATCGCACCCAGTGCGTACTCCGCGAAATTTAAAAAAAATATATTCGTTTTTTTGATCTTCGGGGTCCTCCTAGGCCCCCCTGATAAAACCTAGGGGGTCAGGGGGTCTCTACCCTGCTCCCTTTTATAGTTTTCCCGTTTTGTTTTTCACCTTTTGTGTTTTAGTTCTACCGAGATACAAGATGGCGGACTCTGTGGACCGTTTGGAATGTTCACAGACACCCGAGAGCCAATCCGCTTTCCGCTCGCGCACTTCCGTGTCGTGCCAGGTGCACTCCCCAGTACGCGTACCTGTAAGCGCTCGAAGCGCGCATATAGATATATATGTTTTTTTGAAGTTAATTTTCGTAAAAACCACTGGAGTAATTTTCACCAAATATAGAAAAGGCACTTCTGCGTACCAGTCCCTACAATTTTGCCAAGTTTGGTGTAATTCCGTTCAGCCAGTCAGGCTGTAGCCGTGTCTTATTGTCCTATGGAAATTAACATGTTTTGGGACCCCCCTTTTTTCTCGGCCCCCGCATGACGAATCCCCCCAAAACTTCCAGGGAAGGAGCGGAGCGGAGCTGGCCTAAATTTTGGAAAATTACACGCAAATTCCTCAACCGGCGCCAAAGTTATTCCCAATAGAATGTTGCGGATTTCCTATGGTAGCTAGGTCCTAACTGTATATACCTACTGGCTATCGCCAGTAGGTAATATATATATATATATTCACTGAAAAAACCATAGGTTTCACACCAGTTATAGTTAGCTGGAAATTTTACTGACATAAAACCAATGAAATGCATCAATGTTGTAAGTAATTCCAACACTAAACAATACAAACACTCATACTAATACTAATAAAACATCTAATAACCCATGTACATACACATGTACCTACTCACCAACCCATGCAGCTACTTATACACAAAGTGAAACACTAATACATATATTTAAAAATTTAAACATTACTCACTAATATTTGTTTTTCAGAAAGACACACATTCACTGGATGGTGTCATCAGTGATGTCATGAGTGATGCCACTGACCATGTCATGAGTGATGTAATATGTGACGTCATCAGCAGTGCATTGCACGCACAAGTTATAGTGAGTCCAACTAACTATAACGTGGGAATTTCATTGGTTTTATGTCAGTAAAATTTCCAGCTAACCATAACTGGTGTGAAACCTATGGTTTTTTCAGTGAATTTATTAGGTTTTTTAAATGCAAATTCCTAACTATAACTGGTGTGAAACCTATGGTTTTTTCAGTGAATTTCAAAGGTTTTTTTAATGCTAATTCCTAACTATAAATCTCAGTTTATAAGTAAGACTTTTAGCGCACTAGTTGTTCTTTAGAACACTCTGGGACATTCTGTCATTGGGCTATATTTGGGCTACATCTGGCTAATATTTTGGCTACATTTGTTTTTTTTGTCTCTGGTGGCCATCTTTGGGCTACATTTGACTACATTGGGCTACATTGGGCTACATTTGGGCTCTAACATATATATAACCCAATGTAGCCCAATATATATTTTTTCAAAGTTAACTTTTGTTAAAACCACTTGAGCATATATCTTGAGACATAGCAAAGGCACATCGGGCTACCAGTCCCTACAATTTTTTCCTATTTTTTTTTAATATATATTTTTTGTAATTTTTTTTTTGCCTTGGTGCGCTCCTGGTGCGCGCCCCGGGGAGCGCACTGGAAAGCTTAATTATATGAAGCACCCCGGGGCACGCACCGGGTAGCGTCCCATAAGCGCCATTATCGCAAATGAAAACATGATCGTGACGTATCGCGTAGCCGCGTCTGCATGAAACGCACGGCGTAAGCGCATCCTAAACTTCCGACGCGCTTACGCTACGCGACCCGGAGCGCGCAGCGTAAGCGCGTCGGGTCATGTGACCTGAAAATAACACTTTTCATTGGTTCATAACAGTTTTGGTTTCATAATAATGAAGCCACTGGTCATGTGACCTGAAAATAACACTTTTCATTGGTTCAAAACATTTTTTTTCCTTCTGATGAAAGACCCCACCTTTTATCCTTCTTCTGACTTTGTCCTTTGACTGAGGAAGACATGCTTGTACCTCTCTGTACCATTTTGATCTTTATAATGGCTTCATTAGCAGCAGCAGCTGGTGCATCTGCACCACCACCACAACAACCAAGAGGACCACCACAAGATTTCATTGGTGGTCAACAAGAGGTGGAAGAGGAGGAGGAGGAGGAAGAAGGGAGGAGAACATTTCTCCAAGAACAAAATACCCCATACCAGCCCAGACCACACATTATTTGGGAGTTTTTTTCGGTTCCACAGGGGAAGAAAAAGGTAAATGCAGCCAAGGTGACTTGCCTGATCTGTGACATGGAACTTTCTAGGGGGAACCCTAATAAAAAATATTCCTTTGGAAATCACACGATGATCCGCCACATGCAGCGCAAGCATCCTATACACTATTCTGCTGCAGAGATGAGGGAACTGGCCAGTAACCCTCCCCAATCAACAAGAACCAGCTCAAAAAGGAAGCAACCCACTGCGTCTGCACCAGACGAAAGTGAGACGATGCCGTGCATTCAACCCCGATTTGCAGATTTCAGAATCACATGTAAATATTGTGGGAAGACCATCTCCTACGGAGAACAGAGCGTAAAGCTCATCGTCCTTGCTGGGGACAACCACAAATGCCCCAATCAACCCTAATTATTTATTTATTTATTTTCGCTCCAGTTGAGCCATTTTCAATTCCCTGTTTTTTCGTTTCTCTCCTCGAAAAATACAAAAACAATATAAAAGTGTTCTGAAAACTCAAAAAATGTACAAAATGGTTAAAAAAACATAAAAAAATATAAAACAACAAAAAGAAGAAAAAAACAGTTCTTTTAGAACTACCTCCAATTTCTAAAAAATGCTACATTTTTTAAAAACTCTATTATTAATTTTTCCCCATGGTACGCTCCTTGGTCCGCTTCCCGGTGCGCTTTAGGTATGGGTCGTTTTTTGTAAACATGACTTAGTCCAGCTTATGAATACACTTCACCGCTGGGGATTTATCCCATTATTGTCTTATGACTATTGATGATCACTTATGTGAGTTACAATGTGACACATTGTCCCAGGTATAACCAGTTAATTAAGTGATCTGGTGGTGTATCATTAGTAATTGAATATTGGTAGTTTACCTACATTTAAAAAACCTGTATGTTTTAATTGTATATATTGTGTATTTTACATAGATGTTGCATCAGGTCTGTTTTCCATGTTTATTTAACTATAACCCAATGAAATGGTAGCACTTCACTATGACACGCTGTCATGTGATCAAGGCTCAAGAGAGCCCAAACGTTATGGCGACAGCAATAAAGTAATACCTCATCCAATAAACTTTGGTCCGTGCCTGGTTCCTGTTCGTGGCTGAATGTGAGACGGCAACGCGAGGGAAACAGAGGTTTTTGCATACATATATATATATATATATATATTCATTGAAAAAACCATAGGTTTCACACCAGTTATAGTTAGGAATTAGCATTTAAAAAACCTATTAAATTCACTGAAAAAACCATAGGTTTCACACCAGTTATAGTTACCTGGAAATTTTACTGACATAAAACCATTGAAATTCCCACGTTATAGTTAGTTGGACTCACTATAACTTGCGCGTGTAATGCACTGCTGATGACAGCACATATTACATCACTCATGACATGGTCAGTGACATCACTCATGACATCATTGATGACACCATCCTTTCACTGTAAAGTAACCCTTGAAACACATATTCAAAAATAGAAACTAACATTTTCAAAAAAGTGGAGATACCTATACCAGTTATGTCAGTAAAATTTCCAGGTAACTATAACTGGTGTGAAACCTATGGTTTTTTCAGTGAATTTAATAGGTTTTTTAAATGCTAATTCCTAACTATAACTGGTGTGAAACCTATGGTTTTTTCAGTGAATTTCAAAGTTTTTTTTAATGCTAATTCCTAACTAAAAGTCTCAATTTAAGTAAGACTGTTAGCGCTCTAGTTGTTCTTTAGAACACTCTGGTACATTGGGCTATAGTTGTGCTACATCTGGCTGATATTTGGGTTACATTTGTATTTTTTTGTCTCTGGTGGCCATCTTTGGGCTACATTGAGCTACATTGGGCTACATTTGGGCTACATTTGGGCTCTAACATATATATAGCCGAATGTAGCCCAATATATATTTTTTAAAAGTTACTTTTTTTTAAAAAACAACTGGAGCATATATCTTGAGACATAGCAAACGCACATCGGGCTACCAGTCCTTACAATTTTTTTTTTTTGCCCTGGAGCGCTCCCGGTGCGCGCCCCGGTTGGCGCCCCGGAAAGCGTAGTATTTTGAAGCGCCCCAGTGCGTGAACCGGGAAGGGTCCCGTTAGCGCCAATGTCGCGATCGAAAACAACATCGTGACGCGCCGCGTAAGCGTGACGTATCGCGTAGCCGGGCAATGTGTCTTATGACGCGCTGCGTAAACGCACCCGGAAGCGCCCTGCGACGCGGCCAGGAGCGCGTAACGTAAGCGCGTCAGAGCGCGTAACGTAAGCGCATCGGGTCATGTGACTTGAAAATAACACTTTTCATTGGTTCCTAATATTTTTTTTTCCAAATGAGGGAAGCCGCCACCTTTTTTCCTCATTCTTACTTTCTTCTTTGAGAGAGCAAGAGCTATTTCTTTGTGAAAGACCAATAATGGCTACTCTACTTGCTGCTGCTGGTGCTCCAACACCACCAGCACCACCACCACCAAAAGGACCACCACCACCTCTGCTTTTTAGTGGTGAGCAGGACGAAGAGGAGGAAGAGGAGCAGGAGGAGCTGGAGAGACAGTTCCTACAAGAGCAACCCCACTTATCTCATGTAAAGTAAAATGTCTAATTTGCAAGAACATACTTTCACGTGGCAATCCTGCTAAAAAATATAGTTTTGGCAACTACACCATGATTCGCCACATGGAGAGGTGGCACCCAAATAATTTGGCCCAAGCACAGGTGAGAGCTATGGCTGAAAACCCACAGACCCCTCAGCCTAGCACCTCAAGTGCGAAATCATCTTTTGCAGCACCTGAAGGGCGTCAAATGGTGCCCAACATCCAAAGTAAATTCTCAAACTACAAAATAGTTTGTATTTATTGTGGGGCTACTATTGCTTATGGTGAAAAAAGTATCACCTTAATTAACAGAGCAGATGACAACCACAAGTGCTCTCACAAACGAAAGCAATGATTCTTTTTTGTTTTTTTGTTTGTTCCTGTTGAGCCATTTTCAAATCCTTCTGTTTTTTTCGAAGTACTAAAAAAACAAAAAAAAATATAAAATTGTTTTGAAAAACAAAAAAAAGGAAAAAATGTTCACAAAAAAAATATATAAAACAACAAAAACAATTTAAAAAAAAGTTCTTTTCAGAACTACCTCCCATTTATATAAAATGACTTAAATTTTTAAACTCTGCCATTCTCTTTTCTCCCCGGTGCGCTCCCCGGTGCGCGTTCCGGGCGCTCCCCCCGCGCAAATCGAAAAAAAAAAGAATTTACCCCGCGGAGCCCTTTTAAAGCCCCCACATCAAACCTAGGGGGTCAGGGAGGGTCTACTCTGCCCCCTTATGGTCATTTCCCCCTTTGTTTTGGCCACCTCTCATGTCTCAATCCTACCGAGACACAAGATGGCGGCCGCTCCGGACTGTTTAGAATGTTTACAGACACCCGAGAGCCAATCAGCTTTCTACGCGCAAGTCGCGTGGCGCGCCCGGTGCGTTCCCCGGTACGCGTACCGGGGCGCTGCCATAGATATATATATTTTTTTGAACCTAAATTACTCATAATCCACTGGAGCACATATCTTGAGACATAGCAAAGGCACATCGGGTTACCAGTCCCTACAATTTTGCCAAGTTTGGTGGAAATCCATTCAGCCGTTCGGGCTAAAAGTGAAATCGACCGCCCTATGGAAATTAACATGGGGAAAACGCGTTTTGGGACCCCCCTTTTATCTCGGCCCCTGCTTGACGAATCCCCCCCAAACTTTCAGGGAAGGACCGGTGCTCAAAGAGGCCATTTTGAGGACATTTTCAAGCAGATTCGTCAACCGGTGCCAAAGTTATTCTAAATAGAATTTTGAGATTTAACATTGAAAAAAATCCTAACTATAACTACCTACTGGCGACCGCCAGTAGGTAATATATATATACATATATATATATATATATTCACTGAAAAAACCATTGGTTATAGACCATATATAGTTAGGAATTAGCATTTTCAAAACCTTAATTTACTCGCACAAAACCATAGAAATTCGAATATATAGTTAGTTGCAATAACTATATATCGCGCACCCGCAATCCACTGCTGATGATGTCACATATTACATCATTCATGACATGGTCAGTGACATCACTGATGACATCACTGATGACATCATCCAGTGACTGTATGTTTCTGTAAAGTTAAAATATGTCTTACATATTGAAGAATGAGTGGATGTATAAGTGTCTGTATGAAGGTTTTAGTAGGTGCATGACTGACTGTATGAGAGAGTGATTAAATGTGTCTCACTGAGTGCATGGGTTAGTGACTAAACTGTCTTAATTTGTGCATCATTATGTCTATTGTTCTGTAAACTGTTGCATGTTTAAATCAGTAGCTATATGAGTAACTATATGGGTTATTGATTGGTTGCCCAAGTATTTGTATGGGAGACTGAGTGTGTGTGTGGGTGGTTGGGAGGTGTATGACTCTGTGCATAGATGTGTGAGCAGTTGATTCACTAGATGTATGGGTTCAAAAGTGCATGTGGAAACAGCTGTATGGGCGGTTGACTGTGTGCATGAGTGTATTGGTGAGTGAATGGATATCTCAGTGCTACATGTCAAAGTAAGTACATATGTCAAACACAGTACATGTGAGAGTTGACATATATAAATAACTGTGCATAAGAGCCAGTGAATGTGTGAGTGGCTGTATGGATCATTGTGAACTTGTATCAGGGATTGTATAAGAGAGTAAATATGTGTTAGTATATGTTTGAATAAGTAAGGTGTGTATAACTGTATAGTTGAGGAAATGGAGGTGTGATTGATTCTTTGCATGACTGACTAGGTGTGTGAGTAACTCCATGGATGAGTGACAGTCTGTGAGTGTCTGTTTACACTGATTGTATCTAACGTTATATTAGAGTCTGAAGAGGTTCATCGTATTATCACATGAATGATGTCATCAGTGATGTGATAAGTAATGTCAAATGAGATGTCATCAGTGATGTCATTTGAGATGTCTTCAGTGATGTCATCAGTGATGTCATTTGAGATGTCATCAGTGATGTCATCAGTGATGTCACCTACCATGTCATGAATGATGTAATATGTGACATCATCAGCAGTGGATTGCGGGTGCGCGATATATAGTTATTGCAACTAACTATATATTCGAATTTCTATGGTTTTGTGCGAGTAAATTAAGGTTTTGAAAATACTAATTCCTAACTATATTTGGTCTATAACCAATGGTTTTTTCAGTGAATTTTCTTGGTTTTGTAAATGCTAATCCCTAACTATATATGGTCTATAACCTATGGTTTTTTCAGTGAATTTCATTGGTTTTTTAAAAGCTAATATCTATAGCTGTAACATATATTTTTATTCTAATTCACAAATATATTTTATATACATTTGTATTATATTTTTTTAATTCAATTTATATTATAGTTTAAATTATTTTTTCTTGTTTCGCTGCCGATCCGCGAACCGGTAAACGTTCCGCGTTTACCGCGTTAGAAAGGCACATTGTGACGCGTCCCGTAAACGCAACATATCGCGTTACTACGTAATGACCCTTATGACGTGCTGCGTTAGCGCACCCGGAAGCATTCTGGAACGCGAACCAAGGCGCGAAACGTAAAGCCCCGGAATCGATCCGAGGCGCGGCGCGGAACGCGGAACGTAAGCATAACAGGTCATGTGACTAGTTAATAAAACTTTTCATTGGTTGATTTTACTTTTAGTTTCCTAATGATGGAACGCTTGATCATATGACGTAAAACAAACACTTTTCATTGGTTTAGAACATTTTCTTTTCTCAAATGATGAAAGTCCCACCTTTTTTCCTCACTCCGACTTTCATTTTTATGAGAGAAAGACCTGTTTTTGTTTGCTAAGACATGGCATTTGTATTAGCTGCAGCTGGTGGATCTCCACCACCTCCACCACCACCAAATAAGAGAGGACCGACTAGCCAGGTCATCTTCGACCAGGAAGAAGAAGAAGAGGAAGATGAGGAACAGGAGCAAGGGACAAGTGGCTTTCGGAAAGAAATGCCAAGAACGTCCCATGTGAAAGTGAATTTTATCTGGCAACTTTTTTCTATACCTTCTCATGAAAAGAAAGTTAATGCCAGGTTCGTTACCTGCCTCATCTGCAAAAAAAACTCTCGAGAGGGACCGAAAAAAAATATAGCTATGGTAATCATACCATGCATCGGCACATGGAGAGGTGGCACCCTCTTAATTATTCTAAAGCGCAACTTCGAGATTTGGTGAATAACCCCCGACCGGCAAAAACATCCACCAATGACTTAGCAATAAGTGAGTCAGAGGCAAGGGAAACGGTCCCAAATCTGCAAAAGAACTTTGGGCAGATGAGATTCACTTGTATAGCATGTGGAAAATTAATTTCATGCGGAGAGATGAGTATTACTTTAATAAATAGATCATATGAAAATCATCAATGTCCAAAACGTCCTAGAAAGTAATTTTTTTTTTGTTGCTCCTGTTGAGCCCTTTGAAGCAAATCAGTTTTTGTTTCCCCTTCCTCAAAAAAACAAAAAAAAATATAAAACATCAAAAATAATAAAAAAAAGTTCTTTTCAGAACTACCTTCCCTTTTTTAAAAAATTGCTAGAATGTTTAGCACTCTAGCATCCTCTATTTCTTTTGGTACGCTTCCCGGTTTGCGTTCCGGTACACGAACCGGGAGCGAACTAAAAAAAAATATTTTTAAAAAAAAGACGAGTTAATAAATAGAGAGTAATGTGAAAAGAAAGACAAATAGAAGGAGTAACACACAGTTACTGTTGAAAGAGGGACTGATAAAAGAAGTGAAAAGAGTAGTATAAATAAGTAATAGAAAAAGAAATGAAGGAACTAGCAAAGACAGGAAACTAAGGGTTATAAAAAAGAAGCAGAGAAACTAATAAAAGTTAAATCTGATAGACATGTAACGTAAAGAGTACTAAACGCTTACCTTATAATTGTCATTGCCGTACTGTTTTATCATTTTTATACTTTTAATCTGTGTAAGAAAGAACAAAAAAATTTAAATTAATACAAGGTGGTAAAAAAAGAGTGAGCATGAGGCAAAATGAATGTTAAATGTTAAATGTGGTATACTAGTAATGCGTACAGCTGCCCCAGCAAAGAAGCGTCCCGGCGCTGTATACCGCTAGGGAACCCATCCTGGCTTTCCCTCTGAGATGGTCCCTCCTGGGCATCCCCAAGGTGATGCCAGGCATCCCCGGCGCTGATGGGGCTGTTAGTTGAGATTAAGCAAGCTATTGCCCAGAGTTGCTGAGTGGGACCTATGGTTGGAGTAGGCACCGAAGCGAGAATTATCGAGTCCGCTCACCATGGCCCAAGATCCTTGGAGGCAACTTCCCTGTCTTTGGCTCCATTCGTACAATAGCCTGGAAGGGATGGACACTTTGAATCAAAATAGATTCATAAGTATTTAAATCCTTCAATTCATAAGGAATGTCATCTAATTCCAGATTATTATAAACAGCTCTAGCAGGCATCTGGTTTTGGTTTAATTTGTTATAGCAATAAGTACACATACTTTGATCCGCTCCCAAATTAAAACAATTTTCTACCATCAAGTATGTGGCAAAATCCTTCCATTCACTATTGTTTTCCATATCACTCTTTGCATATATATCCACTAACTTAGTCTGATTCTTATAATAAGTCTGTCGACAACACACACAAGTAAAATTAGGCCTCTCACTTGATTTCACCATAAACGTGGAAATTTCCTTGTGAAACTTATCTGTACTGAAAATCTGTTCACTGTCTTCCACATTACCTTCTTCTAGTGGTTCAATATCAACATTGTTCTCTTTACCAGCAAAATAACAGAACTCAATTTCTTGACAAATATTCTTCACATCTACTTCAGAACCATGCAAAAGAGCTCTGCTTAATTTTGTAAGCATAATTGCTGGACTCTTAGCATAATACAACATTCTAACTAATTTCCTCACTTTATTATGATGCACTGCTAGCATCCTGAAATGATGAAATACACTCTGGCATACTCTCCTAGAAAGACAAGCCAGTGAATGACCACGCAAACCTGTCACTTGTCTCACTCTGCAAGGATCTAATTCTTGCAACAACTTTATTTTTTGCTTTACACTTTTCTTATGAAATGTCCGTATAAAATCACAAAGCAAATTGATGGAATCCTGTCGCACACTGCAAATAGAACTACACTTCCAGGTGTACACTGGTCCCTTAGGACGTCTCCCTAAAACCTCATCACTTAGCGCCTCTTCTGCATCTGCAGACACAAGTATTTCTTTTTCAACCGGATGACCATCTTTTACCTCATATGCTCGACCACTGCTGTCAACTGCATGCACCAAAACATTGTCCTGAAAATAACTCTCCTCATTAAAAAATGCCTCACTATTTGAACTATGCATCCATTCTCCTAAGAAAACTTCACAAAAATTACTTCGATTAACTTCTCTCTTCCATCTACTATTAGATTTGAAAACATAGATTACCTTGTTTAGTTTCCTAATTCTATTAATTACCAAAATAAATAACTTTCGCTTGATTTCGAAAGCCTGATCAATAATTTTCTCTACATTTTTCTTTTTCTTATAAAATGACACTTTCTCTTGACCTTTTTAAAATTGTTTTAGCAAATTGACAATTACCCTGTTGCGGAACATTCGCTTACGAATGTCCCTGAAAATATTTGCCCTTCTACTGCCATGCACAGAGTTATCTCCTGCTCTAGCACAAACTTTTTTCACGGGCCTTTCCTTTCCATTTAAATTGGCTCTCTTTTTCTGGACTAAAACTTGTTCTGTAGTTATACTTTTGTTTCTACAAATGTTGTTAAGGAATGATTTCATTCTCTTACCCGGTGTTCTCTTCGTCCGTTGAGGTAATACTAATGTAGAGGACTGCTGCAAAATGTTAGGTAACTGCTGTCTTTGACGTTTCTTAGCCTTTCGAATTCTATCCTTAGACGGCATTGTCTAATTTCCAAATAATCTGCAGTTGAATCTGTGGTGAAATATAATAAAAAATGTTACTAACCACTATTACCAAACAGTAAATCAATAACAGTAAGAACTAGATTCAACAATGCTATAAAAATAAATAAAATAAAAGTATTCACAAGGGTGCAGGGGGTATCACTTTGACACCCTCTGGCACCCTCAAAACAGGCACAGGTGCCATGTGGCAGGCAAACCAGCCCTAAGGGCAGGTCTGCCTTTCACATGACATAGGTGTGCTAGCACACATGTGCATGCACACCGGAATCGGTATTTTACCATGAAGTTTGATTTCATGCTAAAATACCGATTTCTTAAGGCCTTTGGGACTCAGAAGACTCCCTCCTACATAGCAAATTTGCAGAATCGGTAAAATTACCGATTCGTTTTTTTACCGAACCAATAATTTTTCCGATTCTGTAAATGTAGATTTACCTACATGTGGCCTTGGATTTAGGCCCCCACATACCGATTGGCCATTTAACGGTCGGAAACGGCCAAAATCGGCCGTAACCGGTCGGTAAATGGCCTGAAACGACCACCTACATCGGGCCCTAAGTGTGCATGCATTTGATTTCAAACAAAGTTTTAAAACATTTTATGTAAAACAATAATACACCTACATTCAAGGGGAACAGACTTAAAATGCCCTAATACACATGAAAACGTTTTTTTTAAGGAACTTGCACCTTTTTTTCAATAACTTTTAACATGGCTATGTAACTCAAACAATCAAAATGAAAATTTGCCAGGCACACATGGGGGCGTATTTACAAGGGCCTTGCACTACGAGGAAAGTGACTTCAAATGACCAGACACACATGGGGACGTATTTACAAGGCCCTTGAACCCGGGGGAAGTGACTTGAAATTGCTAAGCACACATAGTAGGGTATTTACAATGCCCGTGCAACACTTATGCATCATTTTTTACATATACACTGTAACATTAACAACACAATTGCATCATATATCTGTTCCGCAAAAGCGACGCATTGCAAGAGTCACATCATTTTACCATCAAAAACAATTTCACTGATTCTGTAAATGTAGATTTACCTACATGTGGCCCTGGATTTAGGCCCCTACATACCAATTGGCCATTTACCGGTCGGAAACAGCCGAAATCGGCCGTAACCGGTCAATAAATGACATGGAACGACCACCTACATTGGGCCCTAAGTGTGCATGCATTTGATTTCCAAAAAAGTTTTTAAACCTTTTATGTAAAACAATAATACACCTAGGGCCAGATGTAGGTAAATCACATTTACCGATTTTGAAATACCGAATATTACCGAATTTTACCAATTCGGTATTTCAAAATCGGTAAATGGGATGTAGGTACCAACATCTGATTTATTACCGATTCCTTAAAAATTCGGTATTTACCGATTCGGTAAATACCGAATCGGTATTTGCTATTGAATCCTATGGGCCTTGAAGCCCATAGGATTCAATTCAAATACCGATTCGGTATTTACCGAATCGGTAAATACCGAATTTGTCAAGGGTGCAGGGGGTGTCACTTTGACACCCTCTAGCACCCCCAAAACGGGCATGTGTGCAATGTGGCACACAGACATGCCCTAAGGGCACGTCTGTCTGTCACATGGCACATGTGTACATGCACAGATGTGCATGTACACAGGAATCGGTATTTTACCATGGATTTGTATTTCATGGTAAAATACCGATTCTGAAAGCCATGTGCCAATGGAAAATTGGCTACCCACATTTCAATCTTGCATTTTCGGTAAAATTACTGAATCTGTAAAATTACCGAATCGGTAAAATTACCGAATCGGTAAAATTACCGATTCGGTAAAATTACCGAAAAAGCAACATTTAAGGGCCCCTACATGTCAATGGCCATTTACCGGTCGGTAACGGCCGAATTCGGCCGTTACCGATCGGTAAATGGCTATTTTCGGCCACCTACATCTGGCCCCTACATTCATGGGGAACAGACTTAAAATGCCCTAATACACATGAAAACGTTTTTTTAAGGAACTTGCACCTTTTTTTCAATAACTTTTAACATGGCTATGTAACTCAAACAATCAAAATGAAAATTTGCCAGGCACACATGGGGGCGTATTTACAAGGGCCTTACACTACGTGGAAAGTGACTTCAAATGACCAGACACACATGGGGACGTATTTACAAGGCCCTTGAACCCGGGGGAAGTGACTTGAAATTGCTAAGTACACATAGGAGAGTATCTACAATGCCCGTGCAACACTTATGCATCATTTTTTACATGTACACCGTAACATTAACAACACAATTGCATCATATATCTGTTCCGCAAAAGCGACGCATTGCAGGAGTCACATCATTTTACCATCAAAAACAATTTCACCGATTCTGTAAATGTAGATTTACCTACATGTGGCCCTGGATTTAGGCGCCTACATACCTTTTCGCCATTTACAGGTCGGAAACGACCGAAATCGGCCGTAACCGGTCGGTAAATGGCCTAAACGACCACCTACATCGGGCCCTAAGTGTGCATGCATTTGATTTCAAACAAAGTTTTAAAACCTTTTATGTAAAACAATAATACACCTACATTCATGTAAGGGCAGGTCTGCCTTTCACATGACATACGTGTGCATGCACAAATGTGCATGCACACCGGAATCGGTATTTTACCATGAAGTTTGATTTCATGCTAAAATACCGATTCGTTAAGTCATTTGAGACTCAGAAGAGTCCCCCCTGCATAGCAAATTTACAGAATCGGTAAAATTACCGATTCGGTATTTTACCGAACCAATAATTTTTCCGATTCTGTAAATGAAGAATGCAAAATCGCCTTTAAAAGCAGAATGCAAACACTTGACGCAAAACATCATTTTAAATACACAGCTGACTTTCTTATTTACGCAAAAAAGCATACTACTCTTTTACTAAAATATATAAACAATAACTCACCTTTACAAATTCTTTTTGAAATTGAAAACAGTCTCAGAAACACACCAATTATTCTGTACCAGAATTAAAGGTATGCACTCCAGAGGCTGGAACCAACAAAGGCACCGAAACGCTGATATTCAACACACATATCTCTCATGTCAGCCAATAAAAACTCTTCCCTCACTTTTTTCAAATCAACACCCTTCCCCCCTCTGCCCTTTCTACCTTGTTTCCATAGCAACTACCGCCTGCCAGACCTGTCATGACCGCAAGTTCACACAACAATGTTTCAAATGAACTCTGAACTCTCAGTACACCTGCTAATCCACTGCAATCTTTCATAACAACATTTTTAAATAACCATTCAAAATACATTTTTCAAAGAACACATCCATGCACCCTAACTTTCTGTTTTCAGCAATGGAAATACACCAATCACTGCTAATGAATCATTTGCACTTAAACTCCACAGTTTTTTACATTACAAACATCACTATTTCAACTGCCATTTCATTCCCACACTTCATCTGACTGCAGCAAAAACTCCTCTAGCTATGTTTTCAGTCTGGATTCTTGGACATAGCTACATCCACTGGGCTCACAGGTATGCTGATAACAGAAATGTACACAACCTCGATTTACAAAATGTGGAAATCAAATGGATTGGTCGAAGAGGATTGAAATGTCACCAATTGATACCATTGGTGAAAACCTTTTTACATTTGCCAACCCCTGACCTCATAATAGTGCACTGTGGAGGAAACGATTTGGGCACTTTGACTGGGGTAGGTCTGGAAAAGCTTTTAAAGGACACCTTTGAGCAATTGATGACACTTTTTCCTCAAACAGCCTTGGTATATTCCAATATATGCCAAAGACAAAAATGGAGGTGGTCCAATCAATTTTCTCCACAAATTGAGAAATCGAGGAAGCATGTAAATAAGTCTGTTTCAGCTTTCATGAGGGACCATGGAATGGGCTGCATCTACAACAATAACTTGCGTTACTACATGCAAGATATCTACAGAGGAGATGGCGTGCATTTCTCAGATGAGGGAAACAGAGTTTTCATACTAAATTTAAGAATGTGTATTGGTTCCTACTTATAAGTTTCTAGAACATACACAGAACCCAATAGCTCTTTTCAGAGCTACCTTAACTTAGTGTACTCTTTTGAAATTTCGAATGTACCTTTTTTTCACTTATTTTCACCTATATTCGCTTTCCGGTACGCTACCCAGTTCGCGTCCTGGCAGCTAACCACGCGAAAAAACCCCAATTTTTTTTATCGACATATATGAGCCTCCTCAGCCACCCTCAGAAAACTTAGGGAAACAGCATACGTCTAAAGTACCCCAATCTACCCATTCTGAACATTATTTACCCTCCATCTTATATCTCAATTCTACCGAAACACAAAATGGAGGACTCCCGTAACACTGCAAGTTCGCGTACCGGGAAACGCACTGACAAGCACTCGCTCAAAAAAGGTGGGAAAGTAATTTACAGAAAAACCACTGGAGACACTTTCACCAATTAAACAGTAGCTCATACTACATACCAATCCCTACCATTTTCACAAATTTAGTTGGAATACCATTTAGCCATTTAGCATGTAGAACTCTCTAAAATCCCTGAGGTAAATTACTTCACAAAACATATCGGAAGTGTTGGAAATGACAACCAATTAAAATATTACTTTCAATTTCTACTATTATATCATGACATTTGATTGGTTATGTACCTGAATATATATAAACAAAGAGAGAGAAACACAGCCATTTTGACTACTACTTCGTGAAGTGCAGAACAACAAAAAATCAACTGATAACTTCAAGTTATATTTAAAAGGTAAGATATTATTTTTAAAACTGAAGTATGTTCTGTACTGAAAGCTAATTAGAAAAACATTTTCAGACAGTTTTATTCTTTCACTCTGTAATACTTATAGAATAAAAAAGACTTCTCTGTTTTAGTTATGGCAGGGCCAGTCCAAGGATTTGCGAGGCCCTGGGCTAAAAGGGAACGTGCGCAAGGCCCCCTCCAAATTACATAACTGGCCACTTACAAGGAGAACATTCACAGACACTGTGGGGGCCCCATTGCCCAGCATTTTGACGCCCCCACAGTTTTAACTTTTAATCCACACGCATTTCTCACACCTTCATAGGTGTGAGAATTGATTGTGGTCTAAAAGTTAAAACTGAGGGTGCGCCAAAATGCTGGACAATGGGCCCCCCACAGTGTCTGTGAATGGTCTCCTTGCAATTGAAGGAGCGTCTCCTTCTTCCTCCCCTATACCTCCTGACACCATCCATGAGAGGCCCAAGGAGGGGGGCCCCCGCCAATGGACCTTAATTGCAGGCGACACCTTTCTTTGTGATAGATCTCCAGGAAAACAAAAGGACACATCACTAGTGCGTGGCCCCATGCTGGTGGGCTGAGTGCGAGGCCCTGAGCGGCAGCCCACGCTGCCCATGCCTAGCGCCGGCCCTGAGTTAAGGATAGAGTTAGACTTCTCTAGTATAATTCAGAATTGACTAAGAGTTTATTTGATAATTTTCTTCATATTTCTACTTCCAATTTGATACCATACACTGCCCAAAGAAAAAAACACTGTTTAAATAACCAAACTGCCTGTCTGTACTGAAACCCAACAGTGCCCTATCTGTACTGATATATTTATTTTTTATGCAATTTACAGCAAGAAAATGGAAGGACAACAAAATGAAAATAATATTTCATTTGAAATTAATATGGAAAACAATCCTAAGGAAGACAAAGAGGAAATAGGCTTTATGGATCACTCTCTGGACCAAGACTTAATTAATTGTGTAGAAGAAATTGAATCATGGAATGAAAAGGAGGACATACCTGATGAATTAATGTTGGAAATTCTTTTAGATTTTGAAAAATCACAACAATAAATTTTTATTTAAAAATTAAAAATAGTTTGAGACATTGTTCTTTTTTATATGTAAATTATGAAATAGTACCAAAATAAATATAATATAAAGTGAGACTTGAAATATACTGTGCAACTTTTTTGTGTTACATACTAACTTTGTTCATAGTTACTTCCTTTCCACCACTATATAATCCCCAATGTGTATTTAAAATCTCTTTATCATCTCCTGCCACCATGTTGTTGCGGCTTTCCAGACATGCTATGGTATGAATTCCATATACCACAATAACTTCTTTAACAACAAGCAAGATATCTACAAAGGAGACAGCGTTTATTAAATTATAGACTCTACATTGATACCTACATGTAGCTACGTAAATAAAAATAAACAAAAAAAACAACAAAACGAACAATCAATAAACATACAATAAGTTAAAAGTCAATCATTCTTGTTTCCTTATAGTACGCTACCCAGACCGCTTTCCGGTACGCGAACCGGGCGCACCCCACGCCTGACGGAGAAATGCAGTTGGAGTTGAATGAAAGTGAGCCAAACCCGCCTGCATCCTGCCAAAGAAACAGGTATGAAATGTCAGCCTTGAATCGGAATTTGGTGGATGTTTAGGCAAGGGAGTGCAGTTTGACACGAGTCTTTCTGCCTGTGGATTTCCGTCTTTCAGGACACTTTACAAAAATGAACACAGCGGCGGCATGTGGCAAAATTAACACACTCTGAAAGTCAACCCGAGTTATTTTAAAGCTGAAACTCTCTGATATGGAAAAAGAAAGAAAGAGAGAATGTAAAGCACAAAAAGATGTTGAATGACTTTCATGGTGCATTTTGGGACTTGCAGTGCACAAGCATACTACGTAGCAAGTTGTAGTTCAGTCAGGCGCTTTAAATGAAAGCGTCACGCAGTGAATTCAAGAAGTCTCACCTGTGATCAAGGCTACACGTTAGCTGAAACGCGTAAGGAAATGGACTCTGAATAATAACCTCATGTTTTCGCCTGGGTGTTCTGGAAATAAAGTGCTTGAGTTTCAGGAATCCGGTGTGCGGCGCTCTTTTGTTTCTGTGGAGTTCTACAGAAAGGGAAGATTGTTTGGAATTTAATGAGGACCTCCGTCCCCATGCGCCGGTGCCACCCTGAAAGTGGTTTGGCTCCTGACGGAGAAATGCAGTTGGAGTTGAATGAAAGTGAGCCAAACCCGCCTGCATCCTGCCAAAGAAACAGGTATGAAATGTCAGCCTTGAATCGGAATTTGGTGGATGTTTAGGCAAGGGAGTGCAGTTTGACACGAGTCTTTCTGCCTGTGGATTTCCGTCTTTCAGGACACTTTACAAAAATGAACACAGCGGCGGCATGTGGCAAAATTAACACACTCTGAAAGTCAACCCGAGTTATTTTAAAGCTGGAACTCTCTGATATGGAAAAAGAAAGAAAGAGAGAATGTAAAGCACAAAAAGATGTTGAATGACTTTCATGGTGCATTTTGGGACTTGCAGTGCATAAGCATACTACGTAGCAAGTTGTAGTTCAGTCAGGCGCTTTAAATGAAAGTGTCACGCAGGGAATTCAAGAAGTCTCACCTGTGATCAAGGCTACACGTTAGCTGAAACACGTAAGGAAATGGACTCTGAATAATAACCTCATGTTTTCGCCTGGGTGTTCTGCAAATAAAGTGCTTGAGTTTCAGGAATCCGGTGTGCGGCGCTCTTTTGTTTCTGTGGAGTTCTACAGGAAGGGAAGATTGTTTGGATTTTAATGAGGACCTCCGTCCCCATGCGCCGAGGCCACCCTGAAAGTGGTTTGGCTCCTGACGGAGAAATGCAGTTGGAGTTGAATGAAAGTGAGCCAAACCCGCCTGCATCCTGCCAAAGAAACAGGTATGAAATGTCAGCCTTGAATCGGAATTTGGTGGATGTTTAGGCAAGGGAGTGCAGTTTGACACGAGTCTTTCTGCCTGTGGATTTCCGTCTTTCAGGACACTTTACAAAAATGAACACAGCGGCGGCATGTGGCAAAATTAACACACTCTGAAAGTCAACCCGAGTTATTTTAAAGCTGTAACTCTCTGATATGGAAAAAGAAAGAAAGAGAGAATGTAAAGCACAAAAAGATGTTGAATGACTTTCATGGTGCATTTTGGGACTTGCAGTGCACAAGCATACTACGTAGCAAGTTGTAGTTCAGTCAGGCGCTTTAAATGAAAGCGTCACGCAGTGAATTCAAGAAGTCTCACCTGTGATCAAGGCTACACGTTAGCTGAAACGCGTAAGGAAATGGACTCTGAATAATAACCTCATGTTTTCGCCTGGGTGTTCTGGAAATAAAGTGCTTGAGTTTCAGGAATCCGGTGTGCGGCGCACTTTTGTTTCTGTGGAGTTCTACAGGAAGGGAAGATTGTTTGGATATATATATATATGTATATATATATATATATATATATATATATATATATATATATATATATATATATATATATATATATATATATCTCCAATTCCAAAAATAGCTCGTAAGCAAATGCGCACTTGGAAGCTGGTTTTGCTGAAGATATCTTGCAGAGTGTTGTAAAAAGGGGGCGTGCCCTCTGAACAGCTCTCTGCAACACAGGTCCCTGGCGCATACTGGAGCTACCTGGTGGGCTAGTTGGCTCACAGGGGACCTCAGGATTAAATAGGAATTAATTCCCCAACCTAAAACACGCCATAGGCCGTGTTTGCACACATATCAGCTCAGGCCCCTCCCCCTTCCTTCACTATTGAGCAAAATATTCCTCTAAAATCAGCCGAACTACGAATTTCGATTTACTCACCTGTTATCAGGAGAGACCTCAGTGCTGCATCTTTCAGCCCAATACTGATCCTGAAAAGTAATTCTAACCATACTTACAGTAACTTGAATTTCCTTCCATAGGCTAACATTGACTGGTTTCACTTGGAAATTTTCTTAAGTGTGGAGTTTTGGAACTTTAAAAAATTCCTCAAAAATCAGCCGGACTACGAATTCCGATTTACTGACCTGACTTCAGTGCTGCATCTTTCAGCCCACTACTGATCCTGAAAAGTAATTCTAATTGTAGTTACAGTAACTTGAATTTCCTTTCATAGGCTAACATTGACTGGTTTCCCTTGGAAAATATATATTATTCTAATTGTGGAGTTTTGGAACTTAAAAAAAATCCTCTAAAATCAGTCAAACAACGAATTCCGATTTACTCACCTGTTATCAGGAGAGACCTCAGTGCTGCATCTTTCAGCCCACTATAGATCATGAAAAGTAATTCTAACCATACTTACATATTATGCCAAGGTGTAGTGAAGAATGAGTGGGTGTATAAGTGTCTCAATGGATGATTTAGTAGGTGCGTGACTGACTGTGTAAGTGAGTGATTAAACGTGTCTTACTGAATGCATAGGTTAGTGACTAAACTGTATAAATGTCTGAATCAGTCTGTCAGTTAGTGGCTGCATGGGTTGGTGAGTAGCTATATGAGTGTCTATATGTGTTATTGATTGGTTGTCTGAGTATCTGTATGGGTGCCTGAGTGTCTGTGTGGGTGGGTTTGTGGTGTATGACTCTGTGCCTATATGTGTGAGTGGGTGATTCACTGGGTGTATGGGTTAATGAGTGCATCTGTGAAGAGCTGTGGGTGAGTTTGTGTATGGGTGTGTTGGTGAGTGAGGGGATGTCAATGGTACACGTGTGAGTAACTACATATGTAAAAGGCAGTAAATGTGAGTGTTGAAGTATATAAATCATTATATGTGAGAGTGAGTGATTGTGAGTGGCTGTATGAATGAGTGTGTGCTTGTATCAGTGATTGTATAAGAGAGTAAGTATGTGTTAGTATCTGTATGAATAAGTGTGGTGCTGTTCAAACATCTGTATAGGTGAGTAAATGGGAGTGTGATTGATTCTTTACATGATTGACTAGGTGTGTGAGTAACTCTTGATGAGTGGTGGTGTATGGGTGTCTGACTGCATATATGAGTGACTATATGGGTGAATGAGTGGATGTGTGTGTAGACCTAGGAATCAGTGAGTGGGTATGTAGTAACTGGTACTGGTGTGTCTATGATTTCAAAAATGGTAGTCTGTATTTTAGAGTGGGTGTATCAAAGGTTATATTAGGGTGTGAGGAGGTGCATCATATTATCACTGTGGATGATGTCATCAGTGATGTCATTTGAGAGGTCATCAGTTATGTCATTTGAGATGTCATCAGTGATGTCACTGACCATGTCATGAATGATGTAATATGTGACGTCATCAGCAGTGCATTGCCGGAACGTGAGTTATAGTTAGCTCAACTAACTATAATGCGAATTTCTATGGTTTTGACAAGTTAAATCTCCAACTAACTAGAACGTCTGTGAAACCTATGGTTTTTTCAGTGAATTTCTAAGGTTTTTTAAATGCTAATTTCTAACTATAACATCCCGGACATCTACGATTTTTTCCAGTGAATTTCAAAGGCTTTTTAAATGTTAATTTTTAACTATAACGTCCCTGACACCTATGTTTATTTCAGTGAATTTCTAAGGTTTTTTAAATGCTAATTTCTAACTATGCCTACAAAGGTAGTACATGTGAAGAAAAAGAAAGAAAAGTGCAAAAAGAAGCAAGACTAATGCAGAAAGAGGCAACAGAAGTCCAGAACGATGAAGAAAAGAACAGGAAAAAGAAGAGATGTGCAGAAAGAACTAACGGAGGAGCAGAAAGTCTTCCAGTATCCCAACATTTTGCTGATGGGTACTGGTGGTAACTGACTCTGACTTACCAGGCCTAGAGCCAGTGCTATGCTAAAAGACACTTAGAATACAGTGAAAACACCTACATACACTAGGGAACACTATGCGTTGGGGTACCCCTCTGATTAGCATGACCTCCCATGTATTTGCCACGAGTTAATGCCTGGGTCATTGCATGAGTACATGAGTAGTGACTTGGTGATTAGAGTGCTACAAGGAGAGTGCAGGTGATTTTATAAGTGTTTGGGTTTTGCCACAGTGATTGGATAAGCACATAGGATTGGCTAGGTGATTGGAGGACTGCATAGGTAGTACCAGGGAGATGACTGGGCTGCATAGGTAGTCCTCAATGGATTTAAGCAGTGCATGTTTTAGTGACTGGGTCATTGTATGAGTACATGGGTACAGAGTGGATAATACTGCAAGGAGAGTGTCTGAGTGAATTTATAAGTGCTTGGGTATTGGCAGAGTGTTTGGATTAGTACATAGTAGTGGCTGAGTGACTGGAGGAGTGCACAGGGAGTGACTGGGTGATTGCTGGACTGCATGGGTACTACCAGGAGAATTGAAGGAGAGAATGAGAAGTGTGTAGTTGGTTAGAGGACTGCATGGGTAGTACACAGGGATTGTAGCAGTGCATAAGTTAGTGCCTGGATCATTACATGACTACATCGGTAGTGACTGGATGAATAGAGTACTGCAAGGAAAGTGCATGGTGATTTTATAAGTGCTTGGGTTTTGGCACAATGATTGGATAAGGACATAGGACTGGCTGGGTGATTGGAGGACTGCATAGGTAGTACCAGGGAGATTACTGGACTGCCTAGGTAGTCCTCAATGGATTGCAGCAGTGCATGTGTTAGTGACTGGGTCATTGCATTAGTACGTGGGTCGTGACTGGATGATTAGTATGCTGCAAGGACAGTACATGGTGATTTTATAACTGCTTGGCTTTTGGCTGAATGATTGGATAAGTACATAGTGCTGACTGGGTGATTGGAGGAGTGCATGGGTAGTGACAGAGGAATTTTTGGAGTGCATGGGTGCTACCTGGGTAATTGGAGGAGTGAATCGGTAGTGTGTAGGTGATTAGAGATCTAAATGGGAAGTGCTTAGGGGATTGTAGCAGTGCATGTGCTAGTGCCTGGGCCATTCCATGAGTAAATGAATACTGACTGGAAGATAAGAGTACTGCAAGGAGAGTGCATGGTGAATTTATAAGTGCTTGGGTTTTGGTGGCGTGATTAGATAAGTACATGGTGCTGGCTGCATGATTAAAGGAGTGCATGGGTACTGACAGGGTGATAGCTGGACTGCATGGGTAGTGCTCAGGGTATTGTAGCAGTGAATGAGTTAGTGCATGGGTCATTGCATGAGTGCATGAGTACTGACTGGATGACTAGAGTACTGCAAGGAGAGTGCATGTTGAATTTATAAGTGTTTGGGGTTTGGCAGAGTGATTGGATAAGTACACACATGTTACATCAGTCCCGCTCCCTCCCTTCACCACTGTGCAAATGCGCCCCCTGGCAGGTTTTAAGTTGGGGGATTAATTCCCCTTGAATTCTGAGGGTCCCTGGGTGCCAACTAGGCCACTGGATACCGGCAGCCGTAATTTTCAAGTGGTGTTTTTTAAAAGGCAAGTCTGTTTCTATTTGGTGAATTTTAATAATAATGATTTTCGCTCTGCCCCAAATGAAAAATGTATTAGGCTCTTTGATTTTATTTTCAAATCTGGAAACACAGTCCAATAAGGGGAACCCAATAGGGGTTCTGTTGGAGAAGGGGATTTTAAAGGTAAAATTATTAGCAGGGGCATTGACGGAGGGTCGGGTTTTCCCGGGCATTCAGCTCATAGGGGTATTGAACTTGCTCTGCTCTTAAGATCAAATAATTCGGCTAATGTCATGGATCTGGTTATAGTTATTGATTTGATTTATATAGCGCTGAATCACCCATGAGGGTATCTCAGTGCTTAGGCTGTGGAACCCTTCCTGTCTCTCCCTGTGAGGGGCGGAGCCAGGCATCCCAGCGCTGGTGGGGCCGTCGTGGAGATTAAGCAAGCTATTGCCCAGAGTTGCAGCGTGGGGCCCATGATTAGAGAAGGCGCCGAAGCGAGAATTATCGAGTCCGCGGACATTGATCCTAGACCCTGCCGCGTCGGGTCATGGAATACAACTGACCATATGCAACCAACATCTAGGGGCAGGGGCTGTCGCTCCACGATTGACTTTGTTTTTATTTCTCCTCTACTTGAAGATCTATTAAAAGCGGCAGAAGTTATTGCATCAGATCATGCAGATCTTAACCCCATTAGAATAATATTGAACTCGGCATCTAGACCTGTATTCCAGATTGAAAGCGGGGCTTCGAATTTGACACTAACGAACAATAAGTTAAGATTACACTGGAAGGGGGCTGACAGTGGTAAAGTACTCAGGGAATTAATTAAGGACAATATGCATCTCGTTGATTCCTGCCTGTCACTGCAATCCCCACACACAGAGATAATCCAGGATTTTAACCTCTTATGTCAAGCTATAAAAACACTTCTATCAAAACCTATACCCCAAACAGAAAGTAGCCCAAGGTGGTTCGACCATGAATGTACACTGGCAAATAGGAACCTACGTTGGGCAGTAATAGCCATTCTTAGGTGTGCAACGGACGTCCAATTAGCCAGAAAGAAATATAATATGGCGACTGTAAATAGATAGAAGGCCCTCCTGACGTAAAGCTGGGAAACCCATCTCTGAGGCAGCCAGTTCAAAAAAAGGTAATACTTTTTGGGAAGCAGTTAAGGACCTCCGATCAATGGGCCAACTATCAACTCGGATTAGCTGTAATATCTCCAGTGATGCCTGGGTAAACTATTTTTCAGCAATATATACTACCCAATTAGTGGAGGTAGAAACTTATGCACCCTGCCCTTTAGTTCCAATAGAGATAACCATTACAGAAGTTCAAGAAGCGATTCGGCAGAGTCTAGAGAATAAAGCTCCTGGGCCAGACGGGTTCCCAATTGATTTAATTAAATGGAACCCTGATTTTTGGGGCCCACTGCTTTTAAACATTTCTAACAACCTGACTCTTGCCAATTTACCTGCTACATGGGCCAAGAGTATTATCGTGCCAGTTTTTAAGAAAGGAGACAGGTCCCAGCCGTGCAATTACAGACCGATATCCCTAATAGATAATACCCTAAAAATATTAGAGAGAGTGCTGCATAATAAAATTCTAACATGGACTATAATGATATTTTGGAACCATGCCGGCTAGGATTCCGGAGCAAGGTGGGAACAGTTGAACAATGCCTCAACCTTAATTTGGTTGTTGGTAAATACACCATTGAACGGAAGTCACCGATTTATATGGCATTCATGGATCTGTCCACAGCTTTTGACCTTGTTAACAGGGCAAAGCTGTGGACAATCCTTCTGGCGGGTGGGCTGGATGAGCCGTTGGTAGATTTTTTAGAGTATCTTCATAAGGATCTTAAGGCACAGGTGAGGATCGGTACGGGTGGGGAGGTCTCGGGGGTAATTGATGTTGGAAGGGGGGGTCAGACAGGGATGTGTCTTGGCCCCCCTTTTCTTCATCATCTATATTAATGGGCTGAATAGTTCTCTGAAAACAGCCGCCCAAGACGTCCCTAAAATTAATGGAAAATCAATCCCCGTACTTTTATACGCGGGTGACGCTGTCCTTACTGGTCGCACTCCCAACTCCCTGCGCAATCTGGTCCAAAATTTTAATAAGTGTAAGAATGACTTAGACTTACGAGTTCATTTTAAGAAATGCTTTTTAATGTGCACTGGGCCGGGGAAGAGAGACATAGTTACTATAGATAGCCAAAAACTGACATGTACACGTTCGTTTATTCCTTTGAGGTTGGTCTTTGCTGTGAACGTCTCCTGGAGTGAGCATTTAGCTCACGCCAGGAGCAAGTTCTCAAAGGCCACCAATTCAATTCTGAGTCTTCCTCGTCCCAAGACTACTGGGGCTATTTTAGTAATTCAGAAAATTTATAAACTGCAGGATTTTCCCACTAAATCGTGGATTTCTTTGCGATTTGCACTGGAGTACTTTCTACTGGCTAATTAGTAAGTGCTACCTCGTTGTGTAAATGTATAGTGCTTTTCCTACACTGCAGCTGCGTAAAGGGCCAGAAGATTTGTCTCCACTGACCATGTGTGCCTGTAACTTTGCCACCGCGCCAAAAGGCGCCGAGGTCCCTTGAGTGAGCTGTCCATCATAGTTGGGAAAGGGTGGGAAAAAAAGTTTGATACTGCTAGATTGTGGTGCGGGCTACTATGCGTGTGCACATGCCTCTTGTGTAAAGGGTCAGAGAGCAAGCAGGGCAGCAGGTGAGGAGAAAGCAGCCTCCTGGCCACAGGAACTACAAGGGGATCGCGCTCGAGAAACTCATGGATGCAAAGACCTCCCTCGAGTATTACAGCTCATTTGCAATGGCAGATATGGGGTTAAAGAACACTTGCCCAGCCTCAACCGTGCTCATTAATGTTTTGGGTTAATTAAAAACGTTACTGAATTTGAACTTCTACTTGGGCACCAGCTATATATGTAAGTGCTTCCTGTTGAGGTGTTATTTTTGTGACAGGAGCCTCGTACCAGAGTGAATCCTGCCCTGCATAGTTATCCACGAAGATGCTACCGTTTTGTGCAATACCTCTACTCAACTGGAGTACTGGCTAATCAGTAACTGCTACCTCATTGTGCAAATGTATAGTGCTTTTCCTACACTGCAGCTGCGTAAAGGGCCAAAAGATTTGTCTCCACTGACCATGTGTGCCTGTAACTTTGCCACCGCGACAAAAGGCGCCGAGGTCCCTTGAGTGAGCTGTCCATCATAGTTGGGAAAGGGTGGGAAAAACGTTTGATACTGCTAGTGTGTGGTGCGTTGCTTCTATGCGTGTGCACATGCCTCTTGTGTAAAGGGCCAGAGAGCGAGCAGGGCAGCAGGTGAGGAGAAAGCAGCCTCTTGGCCCCAGGAACTACAAGGGGATCGCGCTCGAGAAACTCATGGATGCAAAGACCTCCCTCTAGTATTACAGCTAATTTCCGACGGCAGGGATGGGGTTAAAGCACACTTGCCCAGCCTCGACCGTGCTCACTAATGTTTTGGGCCGATTAAAACGTTACTGAATTTGAGCTACAACTCAGGCACCTGCTTTATTTATCTATAAGTGCTTTCTGTTCAGGTTTAATTTTTGTGACAGGAGCCTCGTGCCATACCTGTAACTATTCTCTGACCCGGCTTTGAGGGTCAGAGCAGGGTCAGAGAATAGTTGCAAGTAGGAAACGAGGCGCCACTCAGGAAGCACTTACAGCGTTACAGCAGGTGCCCAAGTTGAAGTTAATTTCTTTGTAGCCATTTTGTAAATGTAAGTGCTTCCTGGAACAAATTTGTCCAGCTCGCGGATTCGCAGATTTTTCCACAATTTCGCAAGATTCGTGGATCGCGAAATTGTGGAAAATCCGCAAATTCCGCGAGCAGAACAAGTTTTCGGCCCATACTTAATCCTGGTGGCCACATATGGTGCCGAGATTTGGGGCATAATAAAAAGCTCATGTATCCAACAAGAAGAAAACAGGTTCTGTAGGAAACTGTGGGGTGTCCCAATCTCGACCCCTCAATACATATGCCACAAGGAACTAAATATTATTTTTATATCTGATTTTATTCGTGCTCGACCTGTTTTTTTTTGGCTTTCAGTGTGGAAGAATGAAGCAGCCTCCCTCACCCGCCAGATTATTAGCGACTTTCTAAAGTGTGATAAGGGGATGGAAATCCTATGGTTAAGAGGTGTGCAACAAAGCTTGCGCAGCATTAATAAAGAATAAATTTTCCTAGATCCTAGCACAGCTGAAGTAGAGCCTAAAAAGGAATTGAGGAACGCTCTTTACTCTTGTTATAATGAAGAGAGGATCGATTTAGAATCTGGGAAAACATTTGTGCAGCAACTATATGTCTATTGAAAAGTTTTGCTTCCCCCTTCATATATATATCTCACTCTCCCCATGAGTCGCTGGGAGAGGAGTTTATTATGCCATCTAAGAGCAAGCACCATCAGATTTGCACTTTGTTTTCCCCTTGGTTACCACCCTAATCTTAATCAAATACCCTGTCCATGTGACGGGAGGAGTGGACAATCAATTATACATTTTTTATTTTTCTGTAAATACTATATTAAATATTCCATGTGGCTTTTAAATTCTTATTTTAAAAAGACACAGCCTATTAGTCTGGACGAGGCTTATTTGTGTATAGTAACCATGGATGATGAAGATGTGATCTTTCGCACATGCACTTTTCTTAGAATAGCTATTAGAACACGCAAGTCTATGTTGGATCCCTGAGCCCCCTGATGTATTTGAAAAATGTATAATGATTTCATGGTCGTTATTGACGGTGTGATTGGATTAGTACATGGTATTTGCTGGGTGACTAGAGGTGTGTATGGGTAGTAACAGTGTGATTTTTGAAATGTACAGGTACTACCTGGGAAAATGAAGATGTGAATAACCAGTGTATTAGTGGATAGAGGACTGCATGGATAGTGCACATGTTATTGTAGTGTCTGGGTCATTGCATGAGTGTATGGGTAGTGACTGGATGATTAGAGTACTGCAAGGAAAGGGCATGCTGAATGTATAAGTGCTTGGGTATTGGCAGAGTTATTGGATTAGTATATGGTGCTGGCTGGGTGACTGTTGAAATGCATGGGGAGTGACAGTGTGATTGCTAGACTGCATGGGTACTACCTGGGAAATGAAGCTGTGAATAAGCAGGGTATAAGGGGCTAGAGGACTGCATGGATAGTGCACATGTTATTGTAGCACTGCATGTGTTAGTGTATTGGTCATTTCATAAGTACATGGGTAGTGACTGGATGATTAGAGCTCTTCAAGGAGAGTGTATGGTGAATTTATAAGTGCTTGGTTATTGGTGGAGTGATTGGATTAGTATATGGTACTGGCTAGATGACTGGAGGAGTGCACTGGGAGTGACAGTGTTATTGCTGGACTGTACGGGTACTATCTGGGAAAATGAAGGTGTCCATAAGCGGTGTATACGTTTTTAGAGGACTGCATGATAGTGCACATGTTACTATAGCACTGCATGTGTTAGTATCTGGGTAATTGCATGAGTACATGGGTAGTGATTGGATGATTAGAGTACTGCAAGGATAGTGTATGATGAATGTATAAGTGCTTGGGTACTAATGGAGTAATTTTATTAGTACATGGCACCAGCTGGGTGACTAGAGGAGTGCATGGGGAGTGACATTGTGATTGCTGGACTGCATGGGTACTACCTGGGAAAATGAAGTTATGAATAAGCAGTGCATAAGTGGTTAGGGCACTGCATGGATAGTGCACATGTTATTGCAGCATTGCATGTGTTAGTGTCTGGGTATTTGCATGAGTGCATGGATACTGACTGAATGATTAGAGTACTTCAATGTGAGTGGTGAGTGCATGGTGAATTTATAAGTGCTTCGGTATTGGGGCAGTGATTAGATAAGGACATGGTACTAGCTGGATGATTAGAGGAGTGCACGTAAAGTGACAGTGTGATTGCTGGACCTCATGGGTACTAACTGGGTAATTGGAGGAGTGAATTAGTAGTGTGGAGGTGGTTAGAGGACTACATGGATAGTGCACATCTGATTGTAGCCTTATATGTGTTAGTGCCTGGATCATTGCATTAGTACATGGATAGTGACTGGATACTTAGGGGGTCATTAGGATGTCAGGTGGACTTTGTCCGCCCACCATCCTCCCGTGGAATGGGACCGCCTGCCATTGGTGAGAGGGTCCTGTTGCATACATTAGGATGCGCCCGCCACACAGGTGGGCGCATCCTGCATTGCTGACATTGTGGCCACAATGCCAGGAAGGCATGTCATGCACTTCCATGCACAACATGGCAGACACCGCACAGTGCCTGCCATGTTGTGCATGTAACTGCAGGGAGGTACCATAGGTATCCCCCATGTGTACCCCCCACCCCCCAGATTCCCTGGGGGCCCACAACGGGGCCCCACAAGCAGACTCTGCATGTCTTCCCATGGTGGCAGGCATGTTCCAGGCCACATCCAAATATGGCGGACGGTTCCGACCGGGCAGAAAAGTGGATCCGCCGCGGACCCCCCAGCCATAGTAATATGGCACGGGGGTCTTTGCTGGAAGGATGGCGGGCGGATCGTCCCCCCGGGGGCGATCCACCCGCCATCCTAATGGGGCCCTTAGAGTGTTGCAAGGAGAGTGCATGGTGAATTTAGAAGTGCTTCGGTATTGGCGTAGTAATTGGATTAGTACATGGTACTGGCTGGGTGATGGGAGAAGCGTGGCTCAATGGTTAGAGCGGCAGACCCTGATGCAGAGGTCTGGCCTAGGACCAGGGTTCAATTCCCACCTCGGCGGCTCTTGGACTTAATCTCCCCGGACCTGATAATTCTCGCCTCGATGCCTAGTCTAATCATGGGTCCCATTCGGTGACTCTGGGCAATAGCTTGCTTAATCTCCACAACGGCCCCAGCAGCGCTTGGATGCCTGGCTTCACCTTGGGGGTGCCCAGGAGTGGACATCTCACAGGAAAGCCAGGAAGGGTTCCACAGCGCTATGAATACAGTGCTACGAGACCTCTGGGTAGAAGGCGCTATATAAATACAAACACAAACACAGGAGTGGACAGGAAGTCACAGTGTGATTGCTGGACTACATGGGTACTATCTGGGTAAGTGGAGGACTGAATCAGTAGTGTGGAGGTGGTTAGGGGACTGCATGGATAGTGCACATTTGATTGTAGCACTGCATGTGTTAATGCCTGAGTCATTGTACAAGTACATGGGTAGTGACTGGATACCTAGAGTGCAGCAAGTTGACAGCATGGTGAACTTATATGTGCTTGGGTTTTGGACCAGTGATTACATAAGGACATGGTACTGGCTGGATGATTGGAGGATTGCACAGAGAGTGACAGTGTGATTGCTGGACTGCATGGTACTTCTTGGGTGATTGGAGGAGTCAATCAATGGTGTGAAGGTGCTAGAGGACTACATGGGATTCCTTGAAGTGCACTCAGAGCAGTGGGAGGGAGTCCCTGCGAAGAAGGGGAGCTTCGGTGTCAGACATCGCCCCCTCCCCTCCCAGGCAGCACATATGTGAGAGGAAAAGAGTGACATCCAATCCACGCAGCCCTCACCACACACCCAGGGGGCCAGCTCAAAGATTGGGCTTCCCTTGAGCAGGGCAGGCTGAGGAGCCCGGGTATAACTGGTAGATCCCAACTCCAGAGTCCTGTATCTACCCTGCCCCATGCAGGCTCTGCAGAGGGGACCCCCAAGTGTAGAACCCTGAGAAGGCACCATACAACCCGCAGAGCGTGTGTGAGCACCTCTTGTATTGTTGATGCTTTAGCATCTTACAATATAAAAAAAACACAAGCACAACACAAATATATCCAAAGATTGACACTGTAGCACAGTTCATAACTTGCAGGGGCAGATATTTGTGAGGATGTGCAGGCCATGGGGAGTGGCATCGAAAGAGAACAAAGTGGATGGAGACAAGTGCATTCACTGTTGCACAGGTGCTTGTATCTCAGTGCATTGCCCCACAGTGCAGGCTGTTAACAACAAACTGGAAAATTAGAAAAAAGGATCTAGCCCTTCATATTTCACAATGTGCATGCAACATGAAAAACAAACGGTCTATCCATAATATGTTCATAATATATGTATACACATATATTTATATAATGCCTACATATAAAGAGAAATATGCACGCACAGACACACCCACGCATACATCACACCACACACACCACAAACACACATTTGTGTATGTGTGTTGACCCATATCATAGATACCTTCCATTTCTTCAGCTCTCTGCCAGTGGCGGCTGGTGACATTTAAAAGTGGTGAGGCGTAAAAGAATTATCTTACTGCACTGTAGCGAGCGAGCGCTGGAAGTGATACTGAACTTGGTATGGGGTTTGGGGCAGTCCTCCCCAAGAAAATTTTGAAAAAAGAGTGGGCAAATGTTATGTTATGTTATGTTGAAAATGCTCTTTTATAGCCCACGGCTACTCCTGGGAGTGTCCCGGCGCTTTGGCAAAGAGCCCTAGGAAGAAGAGAAACATAACACAGCAGAATGGAAGAAAGCAGGAGAGCAGTTACTGAGCAAAAAGCCAGGTTTTAAGTCCTTTTCTAAAGGAGAGCAGGTCATCAGCTTTCCTAAGCAGGACAGGCAAATCATTGATTGCAAATGGTGCCTTTTCATGCAAATTTGAGAAAGCAGTAAGGTCAATATATCAATTGTAAATCTGTTCTAACAAAGACAATGACTGGCAAAACTGTCATTCTAATCGGATGCATATCAGACGCCCGCCTACCCCGTGCTCTGTCCATCTGTGCCACTGTGTGCTTGTCTTTCACACGTCTAATGTGCCCCGTTACTATTTGACAGGAGAGGATCCCTGCGCTTCCCTCCTACACAAAAGAGTAAACATTATGGCTAAATTGTTTGTTTCTGATGGGGGTAGCCCCAGATGAATGTGTCATGCCTCCCACTGACAAGGCTGTTCGTCAGCTGATAGCAATATTGCCTGCTACCAAGCAGGCTTTAAACTACGCTTCACAAAATAGTTCACACTAGCTCTGATAAAGCACAGGGAGTAAAGAGCACACCATAACCACTCTTTCTGAAGCAGGACTAAAATCTTAAAAATGTGCAACTCTTCATCATGTCAAACCTGGCAGCAAAGTTGTACAGCACCAGTGCTGCCTACAACTCCTCCTCCCCCTGATGACCTACCAGAGTGGATGCTGTTCCCGCCGCACAACCTGTCAAAATGGCTGTCATCCCCCAACACACAACCCAGTAGCATCGCTGCTGTCCTCACTTAACAATTTGTCAAGCACGGCTATTTTACCCACCTTACAACCTGGTAAACATGGCTGCAGCCCCATCTTACATCCCGCAAAGCATGACTGCTGATCCCACCACGTCACATTTAACAAGACGTGCTGTCCCCACCACAAAACCTGTGAAATGTGGCTGCTGTCCCCTTCTCACAATATGACAGCATGGCTGCAGTCCTACCACACAACTTTCCAGCCCAGCTGCTGTCTTGTCCACACAATCTGGCCACATGGCTTTTACGCCAACTTTACAAACATTTGGATTATGCAACACAGTGGCCTTGGGTCTGTGATTGCAGTGGTTAAAGGGTGGCGAGCATACACATTACTTGAGAAGGTGCGTGAACACACTCACTGCCTAAAACACACATGGTTAGCCACCTTCCTACTGCAAACCCAAAGTAACAATTGCACAGATGCATTGGATACTGAAAACTTCCAGGGTTATCATTATTATTAGAATTTATATTGTGCCACAGCTACCCAAAAGGGTTTCCCGGCGCATTTAGGGAGGCCATAACAAGGAGGATCCTGGACAACGTATTTGTCAAACAGCCAGGTTTTTAGCAACTTACGGTAACTGGAATAGCTTGTTTCATTTCTAAGCAAAACTGGGAGGGAATTCTAGTAGGATGGCCCTAGATATGTGAAGGATTTCCCTTCAATTTGTTTTAGTTTGTATTTGGGGACCGCAAAACGGCCGTGGGAGGCTGACCTTAGATTTCTGGATGGAATATAGGGTGTGGCCAAGGTGCAGAGGTAGCTGGGGGCTGTTCCAGATTTAATTTTGTGCATGTAAGTGAGTGCTTTAAATTTTACTCGATTTATTATGCTTAGCTAGTGAAGTTTTCGTCGGAAAGCGGAGATCGATTCTCTTTTTGGCACTTTGCATAAAAGTCTGACTGCCCCATTTTGGGCCATCTGTAGTCTGTGGATGATCTGTTTTTTTGAGCCAACATAGAGAACATTTCCGTAGTCAAGCTGGGAGGTGATTAAGGCGTTGACTACATGTTTTTGGTGTTTCTGGTAACATCCAACAGATTTTTCTCAGCCACTTGATGATGGAAAAACAAGTGGCCGCAACTTTTACTGATTGAGCATGCATGCTCAAAGTGTCATCAAGGAGTACGCCTAGGTGACGTACTTGTGATGAGGGGGTAGGGAGGGTCCCCATTTTGTCTGGCCAGTGTTGTAGGCTCCAAAGGTTTTTCTGCTTACCCAATATTAGTACCTCTGTTTTTTCTCCGTTTAATTTAAGGAAGTTGGATTGCATCCAGGCTGCTATGTTAGTTAATCCTGTCTTGAGTGTAGAGGTATCATTAGAGTTTTGTGCAGATAGTGAGAACATGATTTGGGAATCATCTGCGGAAGAATAGATTGACAGGCCGGATTTTTCAGCCAGCTCCGCTAAAGGTTTTACGTAGAGATTGAATAGTATTGGACTTAAGATGGAGCCTTGTGGTACACCATGTGCAAAAGAGTACGTTTTGGAGCAAGCTTCTTGGGAGAAAACTTAAAAAGTTCTGTTTGAGAGGAATGCCTGGATCCATTTGAGAGCAGCTCCGCCTATTCCAATTTTGTTCAGAGTGTTTATGAGCACAGTGTGTGAGATGGTGTCAAAAGCGGCGCTCAAATCTAACAAAATGAGTGCCACTGTTTCCCCTCTATCTAAATTCTGGCGGATAGCTTCTGTAACACCTAAGAGGGTGGTTTCCGTCGAGAAGCCAGCTCTGAAACCTGACTGTGAGGGATGGAGTAAGTGATGCGTAGTTACATATTGCGTCAGGTGTATGTGAAAGTGTTTTTCTAAGATTTTGGATAGAATTGGCAGCAGTGATATGGGATGATAGTTTTAAGTATCAGCAGGGTCTGCATTAAACTTTTTTAGTAATGGGTAAATCATGGCGTGTTTCCATGTAGTGGGAATTGCTGACTCTTTAATTGATGTATTTAAGAGATGCGTTAGGGCTGATGACACTGAATGATTTAATTGTTTCAGGATATTGGTTGGAAGTGGGTCCTTTGGTGATCCAGATTTTATTGATTTCAGAAGTGTATCCGTATTTTCGGTTGTTAGGTGGGGCCAGTCCCTCAGGACATAGTCCACGTCTCTTTCACTGTATTCATGTACATCGGGGGGATGATGTGCCATTGGCATGGGTGTATTGGTGTTCACTGAGCTGTCATGTACATGTTCTTGTGAGATAATCTCTTGGTATATTCCTTCAACTTTGTTTCTGAAGAAGGCTGCTAAGTCCTCGCATTTAGTTTGAGTCAATATTTAAGGTTTGGCTACGGTATCCGAGCTGGCGAGTTATTTTACTGTGTTGAATAGGGATTTTGCACAGTTAGATGCATTACAGATGGTTAGATTCACAAATGTGGTGCAAGCTTGTTTACATTCTTTATGATATTTGCTCAGAGCTATCTTATAGGCTTGTTTGGGTGATTGGCCATATTTTCTCCTCCACCTTCTTTCAAGGATCTTGCAGCTAGTTTTTGACATTTTTAAAGAATCTTTATACTAAGGTGCTGGAGGACGATGAATGGTTCTTTTGTATTTTGTGGTGGGGAGGCAGGTGTAAATGACTTCTGAGAGCCAGTTATAAACGGACTCAGCGAGGGGGCCAACCTTTTACTCTAGGATTGGTTTATGGACCTCAAGATATTCATTAAGTTTGCCGATGTCAAGCTTTTTCCAGTTTCTTTGTGTTTCCTCTGTTCCTTTGGTGTTATTGGAGATGTTCTTGTCGTATGGGAAGGCCAGTTTAAAATGTATCTGATAGTGGTCAGACCAACTAGTAGGTGAGGCCGGGGAGCAGAGGATTGTAGTAAGATTGGAGAAGATGGGATCTAGGAAGTGCCCGGCTGTATGGGTGGGACCTGAATTTAGTAGCTTAAGATTTCGAGAAGCCATATTAGTTATAAGTTCAGTACTATTTTTACAGGTAAGGTCCTACAGATGGAAGTTTATGTCACCTAATACTGTGAAGTTAGCTTTGTTTGTGGCAAAGGGTGAGATCTCCTCCATAAAAGTGGGGATCCAGTTAGCATGGTACTCTGGGGGTCGATAGATTAACACTCCTGAAAAGGTGAAATTAGGGGAAAAAGAAAGTTTC